>NC_058406.1:43134402-43192452 GCF_002201575.2 Neomonachus schauinslandi
AGGGAGGGGGTAGGGGTAGGGTGCTCCGGGGCAGCCTGTACCGCGGACCAGTGACTGTTACCAGCAAAAGGTTAAATCCAGTGTCATTTGCGTTTCACCTCGATTCTTACAGAGACCGTTACCTCTTCTGAAATTTTAGGAAGTGTAGGAGGTTTTTATTTTAGGAGCTAAACCTGACTAATCCGGTCCTACGCTGGCCTTGCTTACGAATCCACTTTCTTTCGTCTTTGCAGGAACATGCACTCTTAGGAGGTTCCCTGGGCCCTATGATCCCTCATTTTTTCAGTGCTTTTGCTCCAGCTGGCACCTCTCGAATGCCCTTACCCATCCCCTTAATAGAACTAAACTTAGACATCCTCAGAAGCTGCTCAGGGCCATCTCTAGAACTACATTTATGGCACTTCCTTCCCCTTTCAGGTGCTCATAAAATAAAGTGCATCCGTCATGATTCTTACACGTTATTTTGTAATTGTCTCTTTATGTGTCTCTCATCCTGGCAGACTGAGCTTTAGGGCATACGATGTGTCCTTGTTCCTTTTTGTGTTTCTAGTTTCTAGCACAAAGCTTGATGCTAGTAGACACCCTAGGGTTTGTTGACCAATGAATGAATGAACAATGTAGGCAGAGGCTCAAATATTCGATAATGATCAAAGTCCAGATGGTGAAAGGCTGTTTGCATTGGGCTTTAAAAATGAATAGTCTTAGATCTATGTTGTCTTATGCAACAGCTACTAGCTACTGGTATGTGGCTAATCTAAATTGAGATGTACTTTAAGTGTACAATGTACAACACACTGGATTTCAAAGGCAGTACAGAGAAGAGAATGCAAAATATTTCATTAATAATTTTTATATTGATTATATGTTGAAATGATGATGTTTTGATGTACTGGGTTAAATAAAATTAAAGTTGATTTTACTTGCTGTGTTTACTTTTTAAAGGTAGCTACTAAAAAATTTAAAATTATGGATCTGTCTGAAGTTATATCTCTAGCAGCTCCAATCAAGAGGGGGCAATTGAAATGTAAAGAGGAGAGCCACTGTGGAAAATGCCTTTCCCCTGGGTTCTGTCTGAATTCAAATGTTGGAACTGTTAGAGAGGGTTTTGCTTTAAAAGCTTAACCATTCTGGGGGCCCTGGGTGGCTTAGTCAGTAAGTGTCTGCTTTCTGCTCAGGTCATGATCTCAGGGTCCTGGGATAGAGCCCCCCATCCAGCTCTCTGCTCAGCGGGAAGCCTGCTTTCCCTCTCCTTCTGCCCCCCCACTCACTCTGGCTCTCTCTCTCTCTCAGTCACTCTCTTGGTTTCAGCTCAGGTCTTGATCTCATGAGTCATGATCTCATGGGTTATGAGATGGGGCTCCTGCTCAGTGAGGAGCCTGCTTGAGATTCTCCCCTTCTGCCCCTCCCCCCCACCCCCAGGCACATGCTCACTCATGCTCACTCTCTTTCTCAAATAAATGAATAAACCTTAAAAAAAAAAAAAAAGCTTAACCATTCTGAGTATTGTTGGGGTATGAGGTAATCTGGAAAGTTAAGTTCCACCTAAAAATCAACTTTGGACTAAAGTGTTTAGTGCCCTGTAGGAGAAACCACGAAATTACTGGCAATCAGAATAGTTTCACCCTTGAGAAGAGGAGGAGGACACCTCAATGAGTAAATAAGACTGAGCTTTAGGGGACAACTCTCAAAAGAAAAGTCAGTGAAAAAGTACTCAGAACAGTTGTTAACCCAGCCTGCATGTTCCCATTCTCTCTTCCTGCCTACCCGCCTGCATCTTTGATTCCTCTTTTGTGTCTCCATAAACCTCAACATTTTGGGCTACTATTGTCGAGGCAAGAAAAATAATAACCTCAAGTTGGGCCAATTAATTAATTTTATCTTTTAAATTAACATATAGTAAAGGTGCTTATCATTTGCGTACAGTTTATGAATTTTAGCACAAGTAAGGGTTCTTGTAACCACCAACACAATGGGATCTAGAATAGTTTCATTACCCCAAAAAACTCCCTCCTTTGAAGTTACATCCTTCCCCCACCTTTAGCCACTGGAGACCACTACTCTGTTCTCAGTAGTACAGTTTTGTCTTTTCCAGAGGTCAAGGTCATATGAATGGAATCATGCAGTTTGTTATCTTGGGCCCATTAATAGTTTTTAATGGATTTCTTATAGTGGTAAAATACACATAACAATGATCATTTTAACTGTTTTTAAGTGTACAGTTCGGTGGAATTAAATACATTCACATGGGATGCCTGGGTGGCTCAGTCGGTTAAGTGTCTGCCTTCAGCTCAGGTCATGATCTCAGGGTCTGTTCAGTGGGGAGTCTGCTTCTCCCTCCCCCTCTGTCCATTCCACCCCCAGCCCCCCCCCCCTTGTGCATCTTTTCATGTGCTTATTGGCCATTCAAATGGAGAAATGTCTGCTGAAATCCTTTGTCCATTTTTGCATCAGCAGCTTTTTTTATTGTTGAGTTTTAGGGGTTCTCTGTGCATTCTATATATTAACCCAGATCAGATATATGATTTGCAGATATTTCCCCCCATTCTGTGGCTGGTAGGCCCATTAATTTTTGCCCAAGTCAAGGAAGCTCCCTTTGATGGGGAGTCTCCTCATGAATGCACATTATTGTTAATAAAGGTACATTATTTACATGAAATCTCAGTTAGTTTGAATGCTTAGGAATGGGATGTTCTGGTTAACAAGTTCTAGGTTAACTGGAAAGTAAGCAAAATCCCCCTTACAGTTTGAAAATGTAGCAGTCTTTCTAAAATGTGAGTCCCCATTTCTTTTGTAACAAATATAACCTAATGAACACAGATGATTTTTTTTTTATTAAGGAGCACAATGAACACCAGAGTCCTAGCAAAGAGCATTTTCTTATATTTGTACATTACATCTACTGAGATCGTTTGGTCCTTAAAAGAGGTCTGAGGGGTAGCAAGGCAAAGGACTATTGATCCACGTTGTTTTTAATAAATGGGGATATACAGACTTGGGGGGTCTAAGTGACTTGCCTAATCAGTGTCTCATTCTGGTGAATAGATAAGCCAAAATATAGCTCCCATCTTCTGGATCTTTCCATCATTGGAATATGTTCCCTCAATTATTGGGTGAAACACCATTTCCTGTGGTTCAGTTCCACTGATATAAAGTGGAAGTTTTAGACTAGGGTTTCTTGAAGTGCAGTCTTGCAGACCATCCACATCAGAATGCTCGCTAACATTCAGGTTCCTGGACTCACACATCACACTGAATCTGAATCTTCAGAGGTGAGGCCCAGGAATTGGCTTTTAAAGGTCTCCAAGTTATGCTTATGCGTGCTAACATTTAGGAGATTGGAAGGAATGTTTATTGACTCTGAAACTTCTCTAAGAATATTCTTTGTTTTTTTAAAGCCCTAGTAAGAGGTTCTTTTCCCTTGCAAAGTGCAGCTTTCACCTAAAAGTTTATCCATAACACTATAAGCTAACTTCCAGACAGTCAAGATTTTATTGTCTTATTATCTTGACGTTCTTAAGAACAGTAAGCAGTTTTTCAAGTTCCCAAGACAAGACCTTAACTTGATTGTAGGGGAGTTGGCTTTCTTATGCTAGTGGATGGAGTAAGGATGGATTAATCCATTCATTCATTCACTCAGTCTCTCACTTGTGATGCTTTGGGCTGCATGTAGCTCAAAGAGCTGCAACAAGAAGGGTGCTTATATTCTCATGTAGCAAGAAGTCTGAATGTAGGTTGATGCAGAGTTGGTTAATTCACTGGCTCAATGATATCTCAAAAGACCCAGTCTTTCCTATCTTCTCAGACAGTCTGAGAATGGCCCTGCCATTCTCAAGTTAGCTTCTATGATGATGGCCAGAGTGTCCATGGTTCCAGCAGATATAGCAACATCCAGTAGAGGAAGGGGAATCGATTCTAGGTGGAGATTAACAGTGTCTATAGCCATTCGTTCAGTGATTATTGATGTGTAGGAACTGTGAAAAGTACTGGGGATGTAGCAGTGAGCTAGACACAGTCCACACTCTGACAGACCATTGTGGGAGATCTAGACCAATCAAGAAGCAATTATAAATCACTGTAAGTACGACAATAAGGAGTTATGGGGTTCTAGGGAGGCACGTGAAGAGTCATATACACAGTTCAAGAGGGCTTCTGGGAGAAATTGATGACTAAGCAGACACACGGTGGGATGAGTAGGAGTTAGCTTGGTGAGTTATTTGGGTCCAAAGGAATGAGAGCTGTTCAGGAGAGGAATGCTGTCCAGAGAAAACTAAAGTTCACATATGTATGGCCATACTTCTAGAAGTATCTTTAGGCCCATGTACACATACTTATATGATTTTACAAAACAAGATCAACTCAACATGAGCTTTTTAAAAACTTAACCACGTGCTATAGACATTTTTAATGGCTTCTTTGTATTCCAATGCATATGTGTGTGCATACATAGATAGGTGTATGTGTGTGCGTGGGTGTGCATGGGTATTGCTTAATTTATCCAATCAGTATGCTATTAAAGGACATTTAAGTTGTTTCCAAAGTTGTGTTATGATGTGCAAAGTTCCAGTAAATTTTCATTATCACACATGTTTTCGAACTCATGAAATCTTCTTAACTTTCTTTTTATATTTTAAAACTGATGGCCAAATTGCTCCCCCAAAATGCTATCCACAGAGTATAAGAATAGCAATTTCCCCATGCCCTTACTAACATTATGATATGTCACAATACTTTTTTTTAAGTTTATTTATTTGTAATCTCTGCACCCAAGGTGGGGCTTGAACTCACCACCCCGAGATAAAGAGTCTCACGCTCTACCGACTGAGCCAGCCGGGCACCCCCATCATGGTTATTCTGACTGTAGTAACTGCAGGCCACATAGCTGGTTGCACCATTTGGCCTGTCTCACGTCTCTCATAGCACACATGCAAGCCGTTTGCTTCAGACCAGCCCACTACAAAGGACATTCAGCCACCTGTCTCCTTTTCCAGCTTGCCGTCATGACCAGTTCTCAGTGCTTTCTAGAGAGGAAGGACTGAAGCCAATGTCTCAGACTGACCAGTCTTGGTGCAGAAACAAGGGCATTGCCATTTCGATCCTTGGCACTGGCAGCCCAGAGCACTTCCACACTTTACCCTCACTCCCAAGGGCAGCTCTCCGAATCTCTGTATGCCCAGTGCCCAGCACAAGGCCAGTATCCCCAAGTCATCTGATTCCCAGCTTGATCCCTGAATGAGAATAATTTCAACTTCTTCGAACAATGTCAGAACATCCCTTAAACAAAAACTATCAGCAGATAAGCACTGCCTACAAAGAATAACACTTATATCTCCTCTTTATTCAGTGGCCAGGCTTTAGCAGCTCACTGTTGGCAACACCAGTGAACCAGAAAGAGTAAAGGTTAGCAGTGCCCATTTCATTCTGACAGTCCTATTTGAATCCTGACTCCCATATATTAACCCTGGGCAAAGTTACTTCACCCCTCTGGATAAGTTCCAGCATGTAGTGAGTTTCCAGTGAGAATTATCTGTCATTACCATTTCCCAACAGAAAGGGGCAACTCTCTTTGATCTTTTACTGAGTCTGTGCCCTTATCCCTTGTAAGAGATAAATGGTTTCAAAGTCACAGGCTGTTGACTTAAATTGATGTGTAAAGTGAAACCACTGATTTAATAAACTTGGTAACCTGATGTTCTTTGGATGATGGGCAGAGGAACAAGCTAAATACATGAAGGGACAGCTGTGTGGTGGGAGCAAATTGCAGAGGTATTGGGATTGCTACACATGAACAGAAAAAGCAGCCTGGGCAGTTTAATGAGGGACAAACAGTCCTCTCTAAGCAGCCTCCCTGATGGCATGGTTGTGGGTCTGACAGCTCTTTATGGTAATAGATGTGCTTAATGATCACTGGAAACGTCAATAAAAGGTCAAATATGTTCCGACCAAGCTGTTTAGCCAGGCAAAGAGGTGTGTAATGACTTTTAAAAGACACCTGAACTTCACTTTGGAAGGGATCTCTTTGAGAAACCACTTTGCCTAAACTCTTACTCGCCCAGGGGCAGCATGTCTTCAATTTTAGAAGTACATGGACCAAAAAGATTGTTTAAAAAATTGAGGACCATCCCATGGTTGCCAGCTTGGTATTCTGCCCTGTGAAGAAACCAGTGAACTGGGTGCCTGGGTGGCTTAGTCGGTTAAACGTTTGCCTTCAGCTCAGGTCATGATCCCAGGGTCCTGGGATTGAGCCCCACATCGGGCTCCCTGCTCAGCAGGGAGCCTGCTTCCCCCCTCTCCCTCTTCCCCCCATGCATGCTTGCTCTCTCTCTCTCTCCCTCAAAATAAATACATAAATAAAATCTTTAAAAAAAAATTTAAAAAAAAGAAACCAACGAACCACCATCTCTTGTCCTCCTTACACGAAGGAAAGAAAATTTCAATACCTGAGAAAGTCAGAAGGTCATAGTCTCAGAACAAGGAACAGTCCTTCGAACTGAACACATTGAGCATTGTGAAACACTTGATGCGTTTCATAATTTTTCTGACCTCTGGAAGCGTTTTCATGAACTAACCAAATAGGCCTGGGATTTAGAAACGGCTTTCTTAAGGGTGGAATAGGTCTCAAATCGTACACCTGGGCCAGCGCCCGTGCTTTCACCTGGGGACTGGTTACAGACGGAAAGTCTCGGGCCCCACCCCAGGCCTTATGAAGCAAAAGTTCTGGAAGCAGGCCCATGGGTCTGTGTTTTAGTAAGCTGTCTGAGTGATTCTTACACACCCATGCGGAAGAGTTGGTGTCATAAACGTCCCTTCTAAATGGATTGTACATGTTTTATCTGGAAACCCTTCAGTAACGCAATCCCACTGCCTCAGAAGGAGCCTCTCTCAATGTGAGTCACGTCAGGTGGTTAGAAACTCTGAGAATAGCCTCCTTGGCCCCAGTTCTGCCCTTCTGAGCCACACAGAATGAGTCTTCCCTGTCTCCTCCCATTTGACAACCCTGTACATTTGAAGGTGGCCATCACTGCTGCCGCCCTCCAGGTAAAAACGGCCGTGACTCTTTACTGGTCCTCACATGGCGTCATCTCTAGGCCTTTCGTCAGCCCGGATGCCCTCATCTGAAGGCCCTTTTACTATTATTATTAACAACCAGCACTTCTTGAATACCTGTTATAATGTGTCATGCGCTGCCTAGGGATATTCTATGCACTCCCATGCTTAATTATCTCAGCAGCCCTGCAAAGTTGGTCTGCTGTCTCCACTCTAGAGAAAGAACAGAAACTTGGGAGGTCAAGTAACATGCCCGATAGCACGCGGCTCATAAGCGGTTGAACCAGGATTCCACATTCCACTCTACCAGGCTGCCCTTACATTTCCATCAAAAGCTTGTTCATTTAGGAGAGGCTGAGCCAGGAAGAGATGGCTATGAGGGCTGAGTATGCAACATGTGGGGAACATGTTGGAGTCAAACAAATTGGGGTTGAGTTCTGTTTTCTGCAGATACTAATTATATGACCTTGGGTGTGTTTCCTATTTGCTCAAAGCCTTAATTTCCGCATCGGTACAATGAGGGTAATGATAGTTTCCACCTTCATAAGGCTGCTGTGAGTGGTAAATGAATTAGTGCTTATAAAGCACTTAGCCAAGTGCTCAGTATGTAGTAAGGACTCAGTAAATATCTCTGTTATTATTGAAGAGATGTACTCAGCAATTATATAATTATGATATAGATGGGTCATATTGAGACACATGTACCTTATAGTAATATATATCACTGTGGTCTTTCCAGCTCCATGGAACACCCACTTATTCCTGGCCCTGGTCTATTTCAGCAACTTCCTCACTGGTCCTCTGCCTCCAGTTTCTCACTTTTGCACCAACCTACAGATGCTGACAGGTTCGGCTTCCTACAGCCCAGCTCTGGGAGCATGTGTCATCTCCCTGCTGAAACAGCATCTGCAAATTAAGTTCAAGTTTCTCTTCCAGGCTTTCAGGGGTCTGTATATGATATGGCCCTAAATTCCCACTCCCTCCTTGTCCTACTGTTGCCCTTCATGGACTCTGGTTCCAGTGGAGCCAAGTTCTGTGCCTTTCTTCACACACAAAGCTCCTCTGCAGTTTTCCCGTCCACGATGGCCACCGCCTCCACCTTACCCTCCCCTGCCCGGTGGCTTTCTGTCCGTGTCTTCTCACCGATCCAGTACGGCTGCTCTCACGAAACTTTTCCTACAACGCCCAGAGAGATGCGGGCAGCTTCTTCCTTTGAACTCTCGGGCCTTTATTTCCTGAATTAGAAGAGTGTTAGGAAAGGAGCTTAGATCCTGCCACCAGATAGACCTGCGTTTGGATTCTCAATCTTCCTCTAATTAGTGTATCCTCTCCCTGCGGTTAAAGTTCCTTATCTGACAGTCAAAGATAATGAAGTCCCGCTCACGTGGTGTATCTGAAGATGAAAGGAGACTGGGAGATGTGAGGCCCCTGCTCAGAGCCTGGTCCAACCACGTTCCCTTGTCCCCGACACGCATAACATGACTTCTATCCCCTATTGGTTGATAGTAAGGACTTCGTCTTCTCCAGGTGGTATTGCTCCAGGGGCTTCGAATAATTCTTCAAATACAGATGCTCAATAAACACCTGGTAAGTGGAACAAACTGCTTCTTACTAGCTAAGGGGTTTCAGTTCACTTAACCTCTGGAGCATCCGTATCCTTGTCTTTAAAATTAGTGATATTAAGAATAAATCATTATATTCCTTCCAGCTATGCCATTCTTTCATTCAAAAGCTGCCCCCACTTCCTCATCCCTATTCCCACTGCAGCCTCACGCTGGCTCCCGTGACCCTCTCCGGAAAGCTCGCATTTAGACCATCCATGATTTAGAATTGCCTGATCCTGAGGGCTCTTCCGTCCTCCTCCTTGAGACCCTGCCCTCCCATCCTCCCAGACCTGGGACCCGGCACCCTCCTTCCACCAGTCTCAGTGCTCAGCCTCATGCCTGGCTCTGCTCACACTTTGCCCTCCACAGTCTCGGTGTGGCGCAGGTCGCTCTTTGCTTCATTGAGCTCTCACTGTTCAGCAGCCCCAGTCCCAGTGTGACCTCACTCATGGACTCCATGCAGAGACTCCCAAGCCTTTCTAGACAGCAGAAGAATGGCAAGGCAGAAATGCGGTTTTCAAGCAAAGTGCCTTGGTGCTGATCTCCTTGGTTCTGTGCAGGGTCTCTGGACTCAGGCTTGGCCATAATCACACTGTTCCGGGAAAAGAGGGTGTCATAGGCACAGGAGAGAATCTGAAAGGAGCATGGGCCAATTTATATAGGAATCCAGCACTCCTGGGGAGGAGAGAGCCTGAGACCGCCAACCCCCCAAGCACTTGTCCCTGAGGTCTGCCGGTCCAGACACCCAGCAGGTGGACACTGTGATCTTGTCCCTGGTCCTAGAGCTGGTGGAAGGGCATCAAAAACCTCAAAGGACAGCACACCACAGGGGTCTGGTGGCTGAGCATCCACTGATGGAGGCCAAGGGCTCGTTTCTTGGCAGCGCCTAGCTGTGCGGTTCTGTTTGGGGGAAACAGAGGAGGGGGTGCCCTTTATGCACTGGCTCAGGACTGGTGTTGAACAGCGACACCTTCTGACGGTGATGAGTCATTGCAACAGTGAAGTGAGGACTTGAATCCTCCGAACCTTTGGAATTCTTGGCCAGTTGGGAAGGAGGCAGGTGTCTTAAGAAAGAGATCGGACTTTCTGTTGAGAAGGGCAGTGAGGGCTTGAGCAGTTAATTTGAAACACAAAGATGTGACCATATTTTTACACTGAGCAGTGAAGTGGGACAAATCAGGCACACATACACGAACATAGCCTGTTCTCATCCTACACAGGCAAAGCTACTGGACATCTCTACTTGGAATCCTATAAGAACCACAAATTCCTGTATGCCCCAGTTCCCACTGAAAGCTAGTTCATCCTCCTACAGGTTCCATTGTGGATTATGGCAAATCAGTTCCCCCAGCTGGAAGCATTGGAGGCATTCTTTAAAATATAAATCACTACACAAATATCTTTTCATTATATAAGTAATGTCTATCACAAAATGATTCCATTTTACAGATATGGGGACTGAGGCCAGAAGAGTCATCATGACGTCAAGGTCACATGACCAATACAAAGCAGTCCTCCCTTCCTACTGCATTATCTAGAGATAGTTCTAGAGAAGAGAACACATGCTTGACATTTCCAGATTTTTTTTTAAGTCTTTTCAGATTCCAGTCTCTTTGGAGTGGGGTTTGTTTGTTCACATCCTCTAAATTCTTGAAGGCCTAGATTCAGTATTACTCCTAGGAAGCCTGCCCTGGTGTCCTGACCCATACTGATTCTATAACACATTCTACAAGATAATCTTGAGCCCTGTGGGTATTGGGAGCATTTACATACCTCACCTCATTTCATCCTTACCGTGGTCCTGTGAGTTTCATGGAATGCCCCTCCGCCCCCCGCTTTTTCAAATGAGGAAATTGAAGTTAAGAGAAGCTAAGGGCAGAACCAGGATTTAAATTGGATCTGACTATAACCCTCACGTCTTTCTCTTGCACTGCTATGCTCACCTGCCAAGTACCCACAAGGAGGGGCACTTAGCACGGCTCTTCTCAATCTTGACTGGGCACTGGGAATCTTGCTGAGATGCACAGTCTGATTCTGGAGCTTGGGAGTGGGATCGGAGATGACTCATTTCCAGCAAGTTCCCAAGTGATTCTGATGCTTCTGGTCTGAGAAGCACAGCTTGAGAAGCAGTAGTTCAGCACCCCACCCCCCCTTTCATTCTGTGGCAAAACAAACGGAGGCTTAGAGAAGTGACGTGACTTGCTTCAAGCCACAGAGCAAGTCAGTGGAAGGGGCAGCATAAGGACTGGGGAGCCGGCTTCTAGCCCGGAGCCTTCCCTACCTGACGTGTCAGTTAGTAAGCTGCTCCCTCTCATCTCCAGCCCTACATTTCCACGCTCTTTGATGCTGGAGTTGGGACCAAGCAAAGCACATTGTTCTGTTGTGCCCACTGGCCCGGCTTAGGGTCTAGGCACATGCTCCCAGGGAAGTGAGGAATGGGGAAAAAAGACGAGAGAGAGAGAGAGAGAGAAGGAGGAACTCCTCGACCATCACTGGGGTGGGTCAGGGAGAAGGGACTTGCTCCTCCGGGGTGCTCCCTGAGGACGTCTGTGTGCTTTGCTCTTCGGTGAGTCTCACCCCAGCGACAACTCTGCTGTGCTAGGATCCAGTGCAGCTGGATCCAGTTGGTGGTTTTGCCTATCCTTGAAGAACATCCCTACCATGCCTCAGCCTCCGGGGGCACCCCTTCCCCAGGGGCTGGGTCCCAGGCCCGCAGGGCCTTTCTCCAAGTGTTTACATTTAGTAATTCCAGCCTCTTCCCTTCGCTTACGCCCAGCCCTAGGAGTGAGGCGGCTTCCTGCCCTTGCTCCCTCCATGATATCTCAGTGTTTTCTTCTTGGCCTTTCAGTTCCTGAGTCAGCAACTTTAGCTTATTTTATTTTAAAATTTTATTTTTGGCGATGGGGTAGGGGGACACTTGGGTGGCTCAGTTGGCTAAGCGGCCTACTCTTGATTTTGGCTCAGGTCATGATCTCAGCGTCGTTGGATGAAGCCCCGCCTCAGGCTTTGAGCTCAGCGGGGAGTCTGCTTGAGAATCCCCCCCCACCCTGTTCCTCTCCAGCTTGTGTGCTCTCTCTCTCTCTAAAATGAATAAATACATCTTTTTTTTTTTTTTTAAGATTTTATTCATTTATTTGACAGACACAGCGAGAGAGAGAACACAAGCAGGGGGAGTGGGAGAGGGAGAAGCAGGCTTCCACCAAGCAGGGAGCCCGACGTGGGACTCGATCCCAGCACCCTGGGATCATGACCTGAGCCGAAGGCAGACACTTAACGACTGAGCCACCCAGGCACCCCAAATAAATACATCTTAAAAAAAGTTTTTATTTTTAAGTGATCTTTACACCTAATGTGGGGCTTGAACTCACAACCCTGAGATCAAGTCATGTGCTCCACCAACGGAGCCAGCCAGGCGCCCTCTGAGTCAGCAACTTTAAACCAGCTTCCATTTCTTTATACTAAATTCTCTGTTAAAATAACTGGACCTTGACTAATATACTCTATGACATATTACTTTAAAAATAAACCAAACATCCCCACTAGCCTCTGAATTCCTGGAAGTAATGTGGTGAGTCTAGCATCTATAGGAGTGAGCCCCAGGGGCACAGCAGCAAGTACCCATGCTGGTGTCTGCATGCACGTGGGCACGCGTGTGCACACACACATACGCACGAGCACGCACACACATGCACGTGCACACACGCATGTGCACACACACGCACGAGCACACGCACACATGCACACACACGTGTGCACACACACGCACATGCACACACGCACGAGCACGCACATGCACACAGAAGGGATGAAGTTTTTCTCTAATGCTGGACCCACAGAAAGGCCTTTTTATTAAACATACGCTGATTGAACTGAAAAGACATTCTTGGCTTCCTACAGGTGGTGAGGATGCAAGAGAAGCCAGGTTGCAGAATACACAGGACTTCTAATTCCAGTTCTTCATTTAGTGGGCAGGCTTCCTCTCCATCGCCAACTCGGGAAGACAGAGATAAGAATGCCCACGTCTGGCCTGTTGTTCGAGTGAGAAGTCGGGGAGGGAAAGGGCTGACGCCGTGGGTGGTTGGAGCTCACTTGGAGAGCCGCCAGGTACACCATGTTAATAGGGGATTAAGTCGATGTTCTAATCAGGCTCCGGGGGAGAAGAACAAGAAGCACACGGGAACTAGGAAGGTTAAATTGTGCATGAAGACCAGAGAGATGGGAGGCGATTTTCCGGTAGGGATGAAGCCTACAGGCTTCTCAGGGAAGGTTCTGGGTTTACGAGGAGCCTGGTGACCGGAGGACCACAGGAGGACCCTCCATGTGCCAGACCCCGCCAGGCACTGGGGCTGCAGAGACGGACGTTCGGGACAGGGCAGTCATCTTGGAAGCACACGGTCCATTCCATCAATTCATGCCCCTCATGTCATGGGGTGCTGGGCCCTGGGCCAGGGGCTGGGGCTACGAGGGCAAATGAAAGCAGGCTCTGACCTCAGGAATTCAGGATTTCATAAGGGGCATGGGAGACCAAAGAATCGCAGGCACATAAAGCTTGGAGGGCGCCCTGCTGGTGCAATAGTCTTGTGGCCTCCCATTTCTCCTCTGCAGCCCATCCAGCTCACTCACCGGCACTGCATGCCCACCCCACGGCTCAGCTCCGCCCTGAGAGAGATCTTAGCGCCTGAGAACTCGGTTCAGGAGACAGACATGTCTGGGTTCGAATCCTTGTTCCCAGCCGCTTGTTAGCGCTGTGGCCTTAGGCAAGTCTGGGCCAGATTTCATCTGTGAAAGGGGGTCGTACCTCGCCTCACAGGGGTGGGGTGAGGGGTGCCTGGCACATACTAACTGCTCAATAAATAGTTATTAGCTACCTTTTATTAAAGGCCTACTATGTGATGAGTGATTTAAGTCCTTTATCTCATTTAATATTTGGATAATCATGTAATATTCAGATAATCCTCTAAAGTGAAAATCATGCATCTACTTGAGAAGAGTATAGATTTCCCATTTCTTCTGTTTCTGTGAAGGAGGGGGACCTCCATCTCAGTCCCCAGGGGCACGACTTAGCTGGGAGGTTTTAGAGAAGGAAATGAATGAAGGGGTCTTCTTTTTTTGGGGTGGGGGGAACCCGTCCTTGACATATACAGTCATCTGACTCTAATACCCATTCCATCCCATCACCGGACGCTGCCTCTCTCTGCTCGTTGACGCTTCTCATGTTGCACAGCTGCTCAAAAGCCTTCGATGGCCCCACTGCCTATAGACTAAAGCAGCGCCTCCTAATTCTGGCATTCAAGGCCCTCTGAATGGGCTCCAACCCCGCCTTTCCGGCCTTTATTCTAATCTACTCCACCACATGCCTACTGAGCTCAGGGCCAGCTGGTGGCATGGCCCCTTCTCTGGTTCTTCCCTGCATGGTGTGTCCTCAAGCCAAAATTCTCTCAGAGCACTCGCTGCTGAACCCCTCCCCAGCTTTCGAGTCCTGGAGGGAGGCAAGTGCCATACACCGAAGCTGCAGGCCAGATCCTCACCTTCCCAGCCTCCCGGGCAGCTGGGGCTTTGCAGTCAGAGGCGTCTGCCTCCCCAGCCCAGCCCCGGCAGCTAGGGGCCAAGGAAGCAGGGGCTGTGGGGACTCTGTGGTGGCGAGAGGGGTGGCAGTGGCCACAGAAGCTCCATTTGGTTTCCAGAGGCAGCGCTGGGTCCCGGTCATTGTGTCGACCAGGCAGGCCAGAGTCACTGCTCTGTGGCCTCAGCAGGAGCTCCGAGGGGCCTTGTTCAAGGTCATATACCCACCAAGGCTGGTTCTCCAGGCCTCCCAGAGATGCACTGAGATATTCAAGATCCTTGAATGCATCGCTTTTCTATTTCAATGTCTGGAGTTGGGTTATGTTGCTTGCAAACGAATCTCAAATCAGCGTGTTAGCACTGCACCAGGGGTATAGCTTGGAGAAGGCTCCGCCCTCAAAGACACGCAGTGTAGTGGTGATGGGGACAAGACGTAAACACAGTCATCTTGTGTTTATGGCTTCAACTCATTTTTTTTTGCAAGTCAGCTCTGTGCTAGGCACCTGCAGCACCAACGGTGCAGGGGTTGAAGCCAAAAACAAGGCAGAGAAAGGACAATAAATGCACTCTGTCCTCCCACCCAGCTGCACTAAGGGAAACCTTGCCTGTTCCTCGAAGTAAGCTCACTTACGGACAGAGCCCTCTTTGACCGCTACCCCTGCCCCACCTCATTTAAACCCTTTGCTCTTTCTATGTCTGTAAGCAAGTTATGGCAGAGCCTGCGGGGGCGCCTCGGGACACACTGAATGAGAGCACTGAAGTGCCAGGCGCTAGGCTAGACTCTGGGTGGACAGAAACGACAGTACATGCTCGGTACCTGGCCGCTGTGAGCCGGCCACGTTATAGGCATTCTCTTACTTCTTCTCCCAGCAATTCTATGAATGGGCACTATTAAGCTACTTTTGGAGATGAAGTGTGAGCCCAGCTCGGAGTTATGGAGCTGTTTAAAGGCAGAGGCAGGAAATCATTGCCCCCTGCACCTGCTCAGCCCCACCTGCCTCACTTCCTGGCCAGAGGGGCTTAGTGACAACTCCCGCCCCCAAACCTGGATGGGTTGTCACAAACCGGGGAGCCCTGGTGTCAGTGCCAGCCGACGAGGAGAAACTGCTGCTCCTGTCTATTGGCCGGGCTAGACCAAACCTCCAGGGTTCCTGATGTTCCCTGGCAGCCAGCCAGGGGCCAAGCAGCACAACATGGGGCAGTGCAGGGGGTGCGTGCCCAGAGAGAGCAAGAGAGGGGAATAACCCAGCCAATGAATCACTTGTCCCATGCCCTGCGTACTCCAGGACCATCCAAAATACAGTGAGTCTGTGTTAGTCTGCTCGGTCTGCCATAACAAAACACCAGAGTCTGAGGGCCAAAACAACAGAGATTGACCTTCTCACAGTTCTGGAGGCTGCGAGTCTGAGATCGAGGGGCCAGCATGGTTGGTCTCTGGTGGAAGCTCTCTTGCCAGCTTGTAGACAACAGCCTTCTGGCTGTGTCCTCACATGGCAGAGAGAGAGGCAGTATTCAGGTGTCTCTTCTTACAAGGGCACTAATCCCATCCTGGGGCCCCACCATCATGATCCCATCTAAACCTAACTACCTCCCAAGGGAATGACCTCCCAATTCCATCACCTTGGGGGTTAGGGCTTCAATATGTGAACTCAGGGGACACACTTCGGTCCATAGCAGAGTCCACCTGACTTCCCTAGCCCCTTGTATTCACTCCCTCCTCCTCTGCCTTATTTCTCCTCCCATTCCCTCTTGCTTCCTGGGAACTGTACCCTTTTCACAAAGCTTTTGCCTCAGGTTCTCTTGGTAGGAAACCTGGCTAAGATAGCCGTTGATCCCGGTAGGGTGACAGGTGGAAGACAAAACTGTACAGGGTGCAGAAGTAACGTAAGCAAGGCAGGGGTTTCCCTGGTGGGGAGGTAGGTGAAGCAGGTAAGCCTCACAAAGAAAGGAAGGAAGAGTAGGACTGGGTCTTGAAGGAAGAATTCACTCATTCAGTGATGACTATTAAACACCTTCCTGCCAGGACTCTTCTCAGTGCTGGGAATACAGCGGTGAACAAAAGGGACAAAACCCTTCCCTTCATGGAACCTACATTCATGTGGATGGAGCCAAATGACAGACGGATGGATGGATGGACGGACGGATGGATGGTAGATGGACAGGTGGATGGATGGATGGACAGGTGATATGACAGATGGAGAGAAATAAAGCTGGGAAGAATAAGGAGGGCTGGGAAGGAAGTTTTAATATTTGGAAGGAGGTGAGAGAGAGGTGACCGGAAGTTCACCACGTAGAGGGCGAGAAGGTGAGTGAGGGGTTTCCACATTCCCGGCAGAGGTCACGGCAGGTGTAAACACATAAATGAGCACACCGTGCTCTGGGCATGCAGGGCATTCAGCAGGCTGGAGGGCATCAAGAAGGGGCCCCGCGAGGAAGCTGCTCTTCAGGGCCTCAAACACCAAAGCAAAGAGTTGGAACTTTTCCAGTATTTTTCCCTATCTTTCCCTTCCTCTCTCTTCCTTCTCTCTCCCCCCTCTCCTCCTCTCCTGTCCCCTCCCCCTCGTTCCCCCCCTCCTTTCTCCCTCTCTCATCTAACACACATTTCCTGAATGCCTGCCACGTGTGGGCGACTGAGCCAGGTACAGGGATACAGAGTCCAGTACGACCTTGCTCGTCGACCTGTACCGCGAGACGTTGAGCCAGGGTGAAAAGTACAATGACAATGGCAGCATGCACTCTGGGAGCATGGGAGAGGCTCCCAGGAAGGGGTTATCCCCAGAGCAGCGTTTGAAAGACAAGTGGGAGTTAGACCATGTGGACAGGGCCCTCCTGAGTGGGGGCAGGAAGCAGGGTGCTGGGTGCAGCTGCAGGAGGGGCTCTGGGCGAGGACAGGCAGGGGTGTCGGGGTGCAGCTGGGGCGGGAGCAGCTGTGCTGTAGCCCAGGTGTAGGCTGTGATCATTGCCCCATTTTACAGATGAGGAAACAGAGGCCTGGAGCAATGAAGTAACACAGTTACATGGTGACTGGCAGAGTTGAGGTTCAAGCCGGGGTGCCTGACCCTGGGCTCTACTCTTAGCAGGCATCCCGCGTGACCGCCCAGGGAAGCCTGGTAGGAGGCTTGGTCATCGTCCAGGCAGGAGTGCAGAAGCCAGACCCAGGAACGGGGCCAGGAGGGCAGCCCTGGGGACTGGGATGTGTCTCCCTGCTCTGTCTTCAGAATATTTTGTCTTGGTGTTCCTGTCTTAAGAAGCTCCGTTCATGCAGCCTCTACCCGGGATGCTCCTCTCATCTTTAGTCTCCAGATCTGCTTCGTCCCCCCCAGTGTGGCTAGGCTCCCTCCACCTTCTAGAAGCTTCTCTCATTACCACCATCCAAGCTGAGGGTGGAAGGCAAAGGGCCAGGGAAAGGACGTGGCATCAGAGGGCTGGCAGAGTATCTAATCTCTCCAGCCCTAGGTCCTCATCAGAGAGTCAGGAAAGAAAAACATCATATACATTCATGGGGCTGCCGTGAAGACAAAATGAGGTAATTTAGCTGGCTGTGCTTCCGAATGAGGAAAGCTCCGTGCTTTCTTGCACTTAACGCCTGCATCACAGATTCTCCTTCACACTCTCGCCTTCCGGAGGGTTTGCGGCGTACTGGAAATAGCACGGATTCTGAGTTTAGACAGAGGTGGGCTTGACCTCAGGGCTGCTCTTACCGCCTCTGGGATCTGGGGCGAATCACTACTTGGTGCCCCAATTTCCTCATCTGTAAACCCCTGCGTGGGAGAATTGTGTGATTCGCTGTGATGAGGATAAGTGGTGAGGCTCGCTAACCACTCAGACCGCCCTGGGGAGCTGGGGGAGGGAGGGAAAGGGGGCACAAAGCATGATCTGAAGGACCTGTGCCTTCTTGGCGGCACAAAGCAGGCTCTTACCTGTACGCCCGAGAGGGGCTCTCCTACATTCTATTTCTCCAGCCGATGCTCTCCTGCCTCAGCCCCTGTCTTCCCGTGTGTCCGAGCCCCAGACTGTCAACTGGAGCTGATCACCCGTGGGGTGGCCCCCCTGCAAGAGTCACCAAGGCTCCAGTCGACTCTGTGCATGGCCCATTGGGTGCTCGGGAACACCCTGGGGTCCTCGGAGCTGCCCCTCAGGGTGGGCTGATACTGCTTGCGACCCCCTGCTGCAGCCTCCTCAGCTCTTCAGCCAGGCTGCTTGAGAACAACTCTAGGTGACTCAGAGGGCCCCAGAAGGCCTCTTTTCTGGAACCGAGGTGAAGGAAATAGCACAGCACGTTAGCAGCTGTCCACAGAGAAAGCTCTCCACGAACACCCCCTCAGAACCCACCCTTTCCGACCTTCCAAGTAGTTTTCTGTGGCTGCATAACAAGTGACCACCCATGCAACAGCTCAGTGCCACACAGACGTGTTATGTCACAGCTGTCGTAGGCTCTAAGCCCAGCAGGGCTCACCCAGCTTCTCTGCTTCCAGTCCCAAGAGGCCAGAGTCAAGGTGTAGGCAGGCTGGTCTCTTGTCTGGAGTCTCTGGGGGAAGAAATCACTTCCAGGCTTGTCTTTGGCAGAATTCGGTTCCTTGAAGACTGTAGCACCAAGGAAGGCCCTGTCGCCTTGTTGACTATTGGCCATGGCCATTCTCTCAACTCTTCAAGGCACCCACATTCCTTCCCACGCGGCACCCCCAACTTCAGCAATGATGAGTCAACCTCCCCTACTGTGTGGAGCCTTTGCTCTTCTCTTCTGCTTACCAGCTGGAGAAAACTCAGTAGTCACATTAGGCCCACCTTAGGAATCTTCCGTTCGAAGGTCAACTGTGCCATATAATATGTGACATAACATAATCATGGGAGCCATATCTCATCATACTCATAGGTCCCAGGGATTCAACTATGGGGGCATTTTTAGAATTCACACCTTCTAAGCAGAACTGATATTTCAGTGGTTTACATCAGTGCAGCTGTGCTGGTTGTTCAAATTTTGAAATATGTCTGTGCCAGCGAGTAAAAAGCTGCTCCCCCAAGATGCCTTCCCTTGCGGGTACCTGGGTCTCTCCCCCTGGAGTCCCCAGCATCTGGACTTCCTTATGACTCAGCAAGTAAAGGGTTAGCCCTGAGCCGCCCAGGGGAGTCCCAAGCCCTGCACAGCACTTCCATTCTGTAGGTTAGTGCCTCAAGGCTGTTAAATATCTTGAATAACACCTTGACCTCCAAGTGTAGGAGTTAGGAAACCAGTTCTAGAACATTGAAATTTTGCACCCTAGTGGTGGTCATATCGCTATGGTATTTGATATTGATTGTCCCGGTATCTTTTTCAAAACTGCCATTTTAATATCATGTTACACTGGTTAAATCTTCTTGTCCAGTTTAATCCTTGCAGCTACTCAGTGTGATCATTTTTCTTCCCCCTGCTGGAGAGCTTGGAAAATGGAGATTCAAAGACAGTCCATAACTTACCCAAAGACACAGCTGGGAAGTAGCAAAATTGGCCAGTTTCTAGCACCCATCATCTCTATGTGCGTGTCCCTCGGGCCCTTCAAACTCAACCTGCCTAAAACCCAACACAAACTCCCTCTTAAACCCAATCCTTCCCCAGTGACCCCGTCTCAGGAAGTGGCACCATTGTCTATTGGGTTGGAAAAGCCTGAAATCTAGAAGTTATCACTGTGATCTCCCTCTGCTGTCCCTCCCCACAGCCATCACCAAGCCCTGCTGATTTCGCTTCCTCTGTATATCTGCAGTCAACAGACTTTTTTCCCACCATCTCCCTAGCACCAGCTGCCACCATCTGTCACCCGGTCCTACAACAGCCTCCTCACAGGTCTCCCTCAAGCCACTTGTGCCCATTCTGACTCATTAGGTGGCACCAGGTGTTCTTAAAATAAAGCATGCGATGCCAACCCTCTGCCTGCAGACCGTCACTCATTTCCCGTTGCTCCTAGACAGACTTGGCCCAGGAGACCCCAGGTGATCCCCTACCAACCTCGCCAGACTCGGCTTGCCCCTCCTTCCCCTTTCTCCCCACATTCTGGCCACACAGATCTCTTCCAGTGCCTCTAATGGATCAGATCCCTGCCCACCTCAGGACCTGTGTACGGACTTGTGCCAGTCTGCTCAGGCTGCCTAACAAAATGCACAGACGGGCTTCACAAACAGAAATGTACCCTCTCACGGTTCCGGAGGCTGGAAGGCTAGTCTCAAGGTGGCAGCAGGGTTAGTCTCTGGTGAAGCCTCTCTCCTTGGCTTGTAGGTGGCCACCTTCTCTCTCTGCCCTCACATGGCCTTTCCTCTGTTCTCCCAGGCAGAGAGACAGATCTCTAGTGTCTGCTCCTCTTCTTGTAACCCAGTCCTGCCGGATTAGGGCCCCAACACCAGGACTTCATTTAGCCCTAATTAAGTCTTTAAAGGCCCCATGGCCACACTGGGGGTGAACGTTCCAACATATGAATTTGGGAGACACAAGCCGGTCCATACCAGCGCTGTTCTCTCCATTCTTACTCATTCTTCAGAACCCAGCTCAGAAGTTACTTCCCCAGGGAAGTGTTTCCTGCAAGCCCCCAACTAGACATGATCCCCCTATTATTTTGCTTTGATGGCTCGGTGTACATGTTCTTCAGCACATTTATCTTGGTTTGAGATCATGTACTTACATGATTCTTTGGTTAAGCTCTGTCTCTGCCTGCAGAGTCTCAGCTCCCTGAGGGTGGGGACCAGCTCTGTTTTGCTCTCCCTGGGTCCCCAGTCCGAGGACAGTCCCTGGAACAAAGCAAGCACAGCTTGGGCTGCCTGGGCTATTTAGTCCATACTATTGTGCACTCTCCCCAACCTGGAAAATGGGCCATCTTCAAAATCCCAAAAGACATAATATAAACCATGCACTTATCCACAAGGAGGGAGTCGTAAGCTATCGAGAGCGTGGTGGATTGTGGTTTTGCTTGGAATTGCATCCCAGTGTGGGTGTACTGGTGAGCTCCCGATGACTAGCACTTTAGTGTGTCTTTTATTAGTGAGATGGGAAGTGATTAAATCACTTTTCTATGATTAAATCAACTCAGACCGATTTTACGCCAAATCTTTTTAGGCTTTAGCCCTTGGGATGGAAAATCACACAAGCTCTCCCTATGAGGCCACAAGGCGGCAGCACAAAGTAGCAAGGGGCAGCACGTACCAGGCGTCCCCTCCCTCCTCCCTGGAGAGGAGCAGGCGGGGACCCTGGTCTGGCTCCACAGGGACCTTAAACCGGAAGTCTGGGCTCTGCCACCACTGGCTTTATCCCGGACTCCAGGAGACAGACACTCAGCTGCTTCGTAACCCCGTGTGTCCAGCCCTAAAACTGAAGTCACTTAAATAAGCATTAAGACAAGTGTTCACTCCTTCTTCCCTCACCACTTGTTATTCCTTCTTCTTTGAGGGGATATCCAGAGCCTCCTAGGCCTGGCTGGGCCTCGGGGGGCCCAGCGAATAGCCTGCTCTCTCTGCACAGTGGGAGAAGCGCTCACTCACATGGCTCAGGGGCAAAGGGCAAGAGGCCCAGAGTAGCGGAGAAGGAGTGCAGGGGCATACCAGGGGACTTGGCAGAGGGCAGGAGGGCTGTTTTGTTTCTTAAATTCCACATATGAGTGAGATCGTATGATAATTGTCTTTCTCTGATTGACTTACTTCGCTTAGCGTAACACCCTCTAGTTCCATCCACGTCATTGCAAATGGCAAGATTTTATTCTTTTTGATGGCTGAGTAATATTCCACTGTATATACATACACACACACACACACACACATATATATATATCTTCTTCTTGTAACCCAGTCCTGCTGGATTAGGGCCCCAACACCAGGACTTCATTTATCCATTCATCTGTCAATGGACATCTGAGCTCTTTCCAGATTTTGGATATTGTGGACATTGCCGCTATAAACATTGGGGTGCAGGTGCCCCGTCGAATCACAGTTTGTATCCTTTGGATAAATACCTAGTAATGCAATTTCTGGGTCAAAGGGTATTTCTATTTTTAACTTTTTGAGGAACCACCACACCATTTTCCCTCACTGTGGTTTTGATTTGCATTTCCCTGATGATGAGTGGTTTTGAGCATCTTTTCACGTGTCTGCTGGTCATCTGGATGTCTTTTTTGGAAGAATGTCTCTTCAGATCTGCCCATTTTTTAATTGGATTGCTTGTTTTTTTGCTGTTGAGTTGTATGAACTCAATATATTTTATATATTAGCCCCTTATCATATATATGATTTGCAAATATTTTCTCCCACGCAGTAGATTGCTTTTTTTTTTAAAGATTTTTTTTAAATTTATTCATTTGAGACACAGAGATACAGAGAGAGAGCGCACATGAGCAGGGGGAGTGGCAGGCAGAGGGAGAGGGAGAAGCAGACTCCCCGCTGAGCAGGGAGCCCGATGCGGGGCTCGATCCCAGGACCCTGGGATCACGACCTGAGCCGAAGGCAGAGGCTTAACCATCTGAGCCACCCAGGCGCCCTAGATTGCTTTTTTTTATGTGTATTTTGCTGATTTATTAAGAATGCTGTCTCGATTAAAAACATTGTCTAGAATGAAACACACTTGGATTGGGTAGTGCTGTAGTCCTAAACAAGGGCACACCTTCTAGATCCTTCTCCTGAGTGGCAAACACTGCTGATGGCATCTCTGGATTGCTTTTTGTTGATGGTTCCTTTGCTGTGTGGAAGTTTGGTAGTTTGATATAATTTTACTTGTTTATTTTTACTTTTGCTTTTAGTGTAAGATTACCAAAACCATCTCTAAGACCCATGTCAAGGAACTTACTGCTTATGTTTTCTTCTAGGAATTTTGTGGTTTGGGTCTTACATGCAAGTATCTAATCCATTTTGAATTAATTTTTGCACATGGTGTAAGAAAGTGGCCCAGTTTCATTCTTCTGCTTGTAGCTGTCCACTTTTCCCAACACCACCTATTGAAGAGACTGTCCTTTCCTGGTTGTATATTCTTGGCTCCTTTGTTGTAAATTAATTGACCATATATATGTGGGTTTATTTTGGGGCTCTCAGCTCTGCTCCATTGATCTGTATGTCTGTTTTTATTCCAAGACTATTTCCAATACTTTAATTACTATAGCTTTGTCATATAGTTTGAAATCAGGGAGCATGATGCCTCCAGCTTTGTTCTTCTTTCTCAAGATTGCTTTGGCTATGCTGGGTCTTTTGTGGTTCTATATACATTTTAGGATTGTATTTTTTATTTCTGTGAAAAATGCCATTGGAATTTTGATAGGGATTGCATCGAATCTGTGGATTGCTTTGGGTAGTGTGGACATTTTAACAATATTAATTCTTCAAATCCATGAGCTCAGAATATCTTTCCATTTATTTGTGCCTTCTTCAATTTCTTTCATTAATGACTTGTACTTAGGTCTTTGACAAAAGACACTGCTGGTCCCAGATGCACTTTGAGGAGCAAGGGTTTAGTGGATACGTGCCAAGCACTGGGTACCATTAAAAGTAACTTCTTGGGGCGCCTGAGTGGCTCAGTTGGTTAAGCGTCTGCCTTTGACTCAGGTCATGATCTCAGGGTCCTAGGATCAAGCCCCACATCGGACTCCCTGCTCGGCGGAGAGCCTGCTTCTCCCTCTCCCTCAGCCTCTACTTCCCCTGCTTGTGCTCTCTCTCTGTCAAATGAATAAATAAAATCTTTTAAAAAATAACTTCTTTACATATTAATTTTTCCATCCTTTGTATACCCATTTGTACATTTCCCCTACTTTTGCCCCCTGGAAGTTTTCTACAGAGAAATTTCAATTGCTCAGATTTCCCTTCTAGAAGGTTGACTCAGTTCATAGTTCAGAGAGCAAGTGCAGGGGTCAAGAGTGGAGGTGGGGAGGCCAGTAAGCGGGCCTTAGAAGTTGTCCAGGGCAGAGACAGTGGTGGCTTGGGCTAGAACAGTGATGGAAAGGAGAGAGAAATGGAGGAATGCCCATAATATTCAGGTGTGGTAACTGGGGTAGGGATGAGGGACCCCTGGGAAGATCCCCAGTGTGGAAGCAGGTGCTATTGATGGGCATGATGGATGAGGAGGAGGGAGACTGAGGCAGGGAGGGGAGAAGTGGCTCTGGCAGGGGCTCAGGACATGGCACCCCCTGGGATCAGGGACCACCAGGTGGGCAACTGACCCCATCGTGCCTGAGCAGTTCCTGGGGCCTCGGCCCTGGGCCATTAAAGACCACTGGTGAACTCTCTGGGCCTGGGAGACGGGGCTTCTGGCCCTGGGGACGCAGCCATGTGGAGGTCACTGGAGGCTTCACTTTTCCTGTGGCCCGTGTGTCCCTAGATGTCAAAGCACCGCAATTAGACATATGATGGTGGCACTCACCGCAAGGTGGCACTTAGAGGCTGTCTTTAGTTTTAATTCCCAGCCCCTCCAGGGACAAACTTGGGGTTCTTGTGTTGCTGAACAAGTTGAGCCCTGACGTAGGGTTCACAAGTGAGGAGGCTGACTCCAAGTGCTGTGGTGTCTCCTGTCTTACCATTCCTACCATGCTGCAGCCTGGGAAATACAGCCTGCGAAATACAGGCTAGGGTTCTAAGAACAAAACAAAGGTCCTCATCCAACAGCTCAGTTTGGATGGCAGCCACCAGTGGAGTGACCTTGGGCACGTCATTTAACTTCGCAGAACCTCAGCTTTCCTAAAATGGAAAGTTGGAATAAAGCTCATTCCTTTCTCATACAGTTGTCGGGGGGGGGGGGGGGAAACACATGGAAGCAGGTTGTATTATTATTATTATTATTTTTCATCAGAGCCCCTCAAACCCAGCACTGCACTACCACCTCCGTCAGATTCTTTCAACATTTACAGAGTCCCCACTCTGGCCCTGGCCCTGGGCTGGCTGCTGGGGGCAGGTGGGGGGGCAAAGGTGAATGTGGGTACCATAGCCTGGAGGAGTGTCCCATGAGGATACATCCGCCCTGGGCCCAGGATTGTGAGTGACGCCCCTGAGGTCTCACAGCCAGCACGTGGCCCATCTGGGGCTGGACCCTGAGTGTCCTTGCCACCAGCCCAAGATGACAAGAACTCAGAACAGTGACTTCAGCTCTCACGGGCAGAACAAGGTGTCCTCTCATACCTGCCCGGTGCCTGTTAACACATCGGCATTGGCCCGCCCAATACTGGTGGGTGAGGCCCCAGCTTGCGCTCCAACGTTGGGATTTCCAAGGAAGCAGAGTCAAATTGCTTCCAGAAATGACATGGTTTCCTGCAGGTCTGGGCCTTTGCAAAACCATAATAGGAGCCATTGTCCCCTCGGTGACTCAGGTCCTCCTGGATGGTGGAACATATGATGTACTTGTCCTTGAATGAAACTCCCAGAAGGTTCCCTCCTTGTGGATGGTTTGGTCTGCTTTCTCCTCTTAGGGAAGAGAGGAATGAGCCTGGTTTTTCCTTGCTGTCTGCTGAGCCGGCGAATGACTGGGATCCGATTTGACTGTCACCAGCTCTTTGCCAGTGCCTGGCATCCGTAGCTCTTTCTGTCCCTTTCCAGCAGGCTCTGCCGACTTAGAAGTATAACGCTGCAGTCATGAGCACAGACCCTGGAGCCAGACCGTGTGAGTTCAAATCCCGGCTCTGCGACTTGCTAGCATGGTCAGGTGACTTAATTCGGCTGCGATTCCGTGTCCCCATCTACCGTGTGGACTACTGGGAGAATGACAGGGGCTCACCTTGTAAAGCGCTTCGAGCCGTGCCCGTCATGGTACAGTGCTACGTGAGCTCTCCCCTGTCTTCTCCACCTGCCTGATGTGCCCTCTGTCGACAGGGTTGCAATAGAGAGCACGGGACACAAGTGTACAGAGGCTCATCGTGGGGAGGTGACGGGTTCCAGGTCGCCTCTGCTGTTGAGAAGTGACCGAGTCCTTAGCCCGCAGGCTGGGGCATTCTCTGCTGTCCTCCTTATCTCTGGGCCCAACCGCTAGGCCCTCAGCTGCCTCACTCGCTCACACAGCCCACATTCCCTGGATACCTACCCTGCACGAGGCACTGTGCTAGGTACTGGGCTGTAGGGATGAGAAGTTCCTGCCTCTGACGAATGTGATCTAAGTCATAGGGAAACAGAGAGAGAAGCTGGCATTCTGAGGGGGAATCCAAAAACAGGGGCCCTCATCCATTCTGGGAAGTCTTCCTCAGGAAAGCGACGTGTTGGCTGGAATGGGAAGGATGAGAAAGGCAGAGGTTGTGCCAGCAGAGGGAACAGCATCTGCAAAGTCCTGGCACCAGGAGAGCCTTCAGTTCCTTCTTGACTATGGCTGCAGCGCAGAGTTCAGGGGGAAGGGACTGAGGATCTGGACAGGCACTGAGTTAGAGTGCGGCCTGCTGGAGTGGATAAGACTCAGGCTTTGAGTCAGCCAGCTCTGCCTCTTCTGTGTGGCCTCGGGTGACTTACTTAACCTCTCTGAATTGTTTCCTCTGCTAGAACATATAGCAGTTATTTCTTCTGGGGAAATGTGTCGTTAGGGATAAGGAATAATAATAATTAAGAATTATTATTTAAGAGAATGAATATAAAATACTAGCATATTATTTGGCACAAAATAAGCATTCAAGAACGATTTCATCAATTCCAAAGAGGCATCTCCCCACCGCAAACATCAACATCTCTGATTTTGGGATTCATCATAAAGATCTAATTAGCAGCCTCGTTTCTTTCTCAGTGGTACAGAGCCAATGGCGTCATATGATTGACGACATCTTCCTGTCAGGGAACTGTGGTTATTTGGACTATGTAGAATAGAGGTCAGCAAACATTTTCTGCAAAGGTCCAGAAGGTGAATGTTTTAGGCTCCGGGGGCCATATGGTTTCTATCACAGCAACTCAACCCTGTCATTAGAGCACAAAAGCAACCAAGGACCGTATGTAAATGACCAAGGCTGGCCGTGACCAGTAAAACTTTATTTATAGACACTGGCTTCTGAACTTCATGAATTTTCATGTGTCACAAATGTTATTCTCCTTTCGATTTTTTTCCCCCAACCACTTACAAAGGTAAAAATCGCTCTTTGTCCGCAGGCTGTGCACAGACTTAATTCACAGGACAAAAACAGGAAGCCAGCTGGATTTGCCCCATTGCACCCAGACCATAATAATATCTACTGAGACGTGGTCAAGAACCGCTCTTCATAAATGTCTGTGTTTTATGCGTCTGTTCCTATCTGGAAAGTCACCAGACTTTTCCAAGCTTTACTAGGAATTATGTGTCATGATGTTGGGGGGTATCTAGGAGCAATTTGAATCTAGAAACTCAGCTTGAGTAGACTGGAAACAGGGATGTTTTGCTGGAGGAGATGACCCGTGAGCTGGGTTTTGCAGAATAAACTGGAAGTGTAGCATGGGGATGGGGAGGTGCAAAGTAAAAGGGAAGCAGCCTTGTGCGCATGAGGAGGAACAGACATGGCTAGAGACAAGGTACTGGGGCAGGGGGCGATGCGGAGGGGTGACGCCAGATCATGCCAGGAAACCAGACAAAGGACTTCTGTGCCAAGGCAGGGGTTCTTAAATTGAAGCCCATAGATTGAGCTTTAGAAGGTTTACAAATCTCTGTCTTTTTTTTTTTTAAGTTTTATGTATTTAAGTAAACTCTACACCCAACGTGGGGCTCGAACTCACACCCCGAGATCAAGAGTCACATGCTCCACTGCCTGAGCCAGCCAGGCGCCCCTAAATCTCTTGAAATTGTATGCAGAATTTTGTGAGGTTGTATATTTTTGCAAGGATGTCTATGCCTTTGATCAAATTCTCTAAGGGGCATGTGACCCCAACTGAAAAACAAGAGTGGCGCTAAAACGAGTGTAGAGCCATTTGCTGCAGACACCGTTAGTCAGACTTGCACCTGCCTGGCTCAGTTTCGTTCTTCTCTCGGAAAGCTCTGATACACTGGGATGGGTCCTCTGATTTTCCCCATCTAGGAAACAGGAATAAGTTACTTTCTTTATAGAACAGTTGTGGGAAATACAAATAACCAATAAAGTTCAGGTAATCCCTTGTTATCTGAATTCTGATTATATGAATACTCACTGTGATAGCTTGCAAAACTGGTACCCGAGAGTCACGGCCCTAATCAAACACCTGCCTGATGAGTTGGCTTGTGCACCAACGGAGCATTTATGTAATGGGTAAGCCCCAGTGAGAGTGTGTGGTATGCACCAAAGTCGTTTGTGAGCCTTTTCTCCATGGATCACACCCCTTTATTGTATTGTCCAATGTGTTGGGCATTATTGCTGACATCTTTGAGCAATCTTGCTCACATGTTAAGTGCGAATACCCCCTACGAAATCGAAAAACCTGTGATGACAGTGTGTGAGCCCAAGTGGCCTACAAAGGCCTTTCATGAGCTGAAAAAGCAGAAGTGATAAAGGGTATTGAGAGTAGGGGGCACAGGAATGGAGTGAGCTTGGCCGTGACCATGTGCCCATCACTCGTGCCTGTCAAGGAGACAAACTGATTGTGATTACCAGTGAATGTGGTCATGACATGAGCTGACATATCACAGTTAAAAATGCAATGAGGAGAGCATGGTCCCAGAGCTGTATAACTAACTGTAAGCAACACAAAAGCAAACCAACGTCCACTTTGATGTATTTTATCCCGACGATTCATCTGTGGCTTCAGATACTGGATCACAGTCATTCATTTCCTGAGTCCAAAGTGTCCAGAAGGGAAGGGCATCTTCCAGTTTCCTGGTCTGGACACAGACCAATGTCAGGCACGCATAGTACCCTCTCCTTCTCTTGCCCCACACCTGACTTGGGAAACTCTCCTATGGATTAGTGTGACTTTTCAAATTGGATTACTTACTTTATTATGTTAAGTGGTTGTTGTATTCAGTTACGTATTTAGTATACCATTTCATTATAATTTACACTATAGTACAAGTCCATTGAAAGGAAACAAAATGTGTACCCAATACTACATAGTGTCACCGTGTGTCAATAACAATGTGTGTCAATAACATCCAATACTTCATATTATGTAGAAATCCTCAGTGACTTGTTAAGTAGATGTTTAAGAGTGTTTTACTAAAATTCAGAAAATCAGTTGGGCTTTTTAGAGGGCTGTGAATGCAATATTAATTTTTTTACTTAAAATAATAGAATATAGAGGCACCTGACTGGCTCTGTCAATAGAGCATGTGACTCTTGATCTTGGGGTTGTGAGTTCAAGCCCCATGTTGGGTACAGAGATTACTTAAAAATAAAATCTTAAAAAAAAAAATAAATAAAATAATGAAATATAAGTTCCTGCTGGCCAAGTTTTCTCCAACTGCCTGGGGAGCCACGGTGATTAAGGCGCCTTCAGTTGTTCCACAGAACAATCGGGAAGCTTCCAGAATGATGAGAGGGGATAAACATATCCTGGAGTTTTAGCTAAATGACCCAAGGGGCTCAGTCCCCGAGTCCCAGAATGTCATAAGCAGGAGGAGAGGGGCCCCGGGACAGCAGGTAGGCCAACCTTCCCTATCTGACGCAAGCAGAAACTGTGGCCTGACCTGGGAAGGGACTGGCCCAAGGCCACAAGATTAACCGATCATTAAGCCTCCTGCCTTCAATGTCAGTGCTTTTTCCACTTCTTCTAGTCCAAAACTCACCTGGTGCAACCATCTCAATTACTGATGCAGAAACAGGTCCCAGAGAAGATTGACTTGGCCAGGGTCACTTTGCAGGCTAATGACAGATTTGGAATAAAATCAGAGCATTCTGGCCTGTAGCAGCCTTAGACGCCATCACATGCTGCCCTCATTTAACTGTTGAGAAACCAGGCCCAGGAAAGGGAGCGAGGGATTACATTTCTGTCAATATCGGGCTTTGCTCCACTGGCGAGTGGGAGTGCCGTTCACTGAGCATTGGCCACGGGAGACAGGGCAGCCTAGCGGGGAGATGGTGGTTTGGTTTACACAGGCCAAGTGGGAGGTTCTTACGGGAGCCCAGTTGTTGGGTGAGTGGGGCTAGGGCTGGGAGTGGACTGGCACAGGCGGCAGCAAATTCTGAGTTAGAGGTAGGTGATTCCAGAAGGGTCTCCATATACCTGTTCAGAAAGCACTAACACTATGAAGAATCAGAGTCCAGGATTTCCGTAAGACTTGGATGGGAACTTGTGGACTAGGGAGTCCTTCGGAATTAGAGGAACAAGGAGAAGAAGAAAGAGAATTGAGCCCCAGAATAGAGTCCAGGAGCTGGAAAAGACCCCCAACTTTTTACAGATAAGGGAACTGAGGCTGAGAGGGGCAGAGCCTTGGCCATGGCCACAAGTCACAGTCAGGACCCAAACCAGCCCCTCCTGTCTGCTAGGGCAGCTCTCTTCCCTCCAACCCCATTTCAGCATATTGAAAGGCAGGCTTGCTGTATCTTTCTGAGGATCTCTGGAAACAGAGAGAACAGCTGGCTCTTTCCCAGAATCTGAGCCCTTTTATGTGTCTGCCCAAGCTTCCAGAGGTCACCCCCGGAGTCAAGGCTGTTGCCAGCCCTCCATCCACAGACTCCCCCTCGCTCTCAGCCCTTTGTTTTGGCTCCCAGACAAGATTTCTTGCTCAGATGGGGGGGGGTACCTCCTCCATGTTCCAGGGCTGCCAAGCCCTTTCCTAGCCATTCCAGAACAGAGGCCCCAGAATAGCCCAGGCCCATCTCCTTTGGGCAGAAAATGTCTTCCAAGGAAGCTGAGGCCTTGAAGTCCCGATCTTTTTCTTAACCACAGATGGCAGTTTCCTTTTTTAGAACAGGAACTTGGAGGACACAGCTCCTTGTCTGTCTGCGAATAGTCTCCCAGGCACGGAATTCCAGGAACCTGCAGGCCACTAGAGAGACGACCTGCTTTTCAAGGTTGACTGCAGGGGAAGAGCACGTCCCTGGCAGGGTGGCTGGACCAGCTTCAAGAGTCAGAAAAATTCATCCTGGCCCCAAGTCTGGCACAACTCTGGACCCAATAGTTATGGTGGGGATTTCCCACCACCTCACCCACCCACCTCGAATCACCCACACTGACTCCTTCTCCCCTTCACTAGACAAGGATGTATTGAGCACCTACTATGTGTCGAGCCTCTTCTAGGCACCAGAACTTTTTGGACATATCACATAAAACAGATGAAGATCCTGCTGTCAAGAAATTACTATTTTAGGGGTGCCTGGGTGGCTCAGTCGTTAAGCGTCTGCCTTCGGCTCAGGTCATGGTCCCAGGGTCCTGGGATCGAGTCCCGCATCGGGCTCCCTGCTTAGCGGGAAGCCTGCTTCTCCCTCTCCCACTCCCCCTGCTGTGTTCCCTCTCTCGCTGTCTCGCTCTCTCTGTCAGATAAATAAATAAAATCTTAAAAAAAAAAGAAATTATTATTTTAAGAGGGGAATGGTTCAGAGACCTCTGTACTATTCTGTATATTTATAAAGGCAGAAAGTATAGAGCTTTGATGTTGGATGGACCTGAGTTTAAACCTGCTTTGTTCTCTGATCTTGGGTGGCTGTTTTAATTTCCCTGAGCCTCAGTTTCCTCAACTAAAGTGGAGATACAAATTCCTCCTTTATCCTCAGTTGGTTAAATAGAGACTTACAGTATGATCCAGCAAGGCTGCTCCTGGTCGTATACCCGAGGGAAGTGAAAACATATGTCCACACAAAAATTCGCCCATGAAGGTTCACAGCAGCTGTATTGATAAGAGCCAAAAAGTAGAAACAACCCAAATGTCCATCAACCGATGAATAGGGAAACAAAATGTGATATATCCAGATAATGGAATATTTGGCAATATTTGATAACAACGAGTTACTGCTACACGTCAACAGCATGGACCTTGAAAACATCATGAAAATGAAAGAAGCCATCACGGAAGACCACACAGATGTTTCCATGTACATGGAATGTCCAGAGTAGGCAGAACCATGGAGACAGAAAGGAGATCTGTGGTTGCCGTAGGGCCTGGGGTATGGAGAAAGTAGAGTGTGATGTTAAGGCGCACAGGGTTTCTTTTGAGGATAATGAAAATGTCCCAAAATTGTTTATGGTGATGGACACACAACTCTGTGCATATACTAAAAGCCACTGAATTGTACACTTCAAAGGGTTTTATGGTATATGAATTATATCATCATAAAGCTGTGAAAAAAAATTCCTACCATGTAGGGCCCTTTGAGGACTATGACCTAAGTATACAATGTCACTAACATGGTCAAGCATTTGGTAGGTGGTCAACCGATGCTAACCTTGTATTCGGCTGTAATCTTTAACAGGCTGCTTTATCCAAAAACTTAAAAATATGTCCATTGTCAACATAAGAATGAGATAACCATGGTAATCTGCGTCGTGCCTTGAGCAAGTGGTCCTGCTACCCCCAGGCCCAGTCCTTTCCATGCCTGCTAAAATCCTACCTATATCACAACCCAGCTCAGAAGCCACCTTGGCGAAGCCTCCCCGTTGGTCCACCGAGAAATCCTGGGGCACTCAGAGGCAAGCTCTGCTCACGGTCGGCCTTGTGTCCGAGCTCCTGGTGAACACTGTCTCTCCATGTGGGCGGCCTCTGTGCTTAGCAGCAGGCCAGAAGGCACGAGCCTGTACGGACAGTGTTTACTACACACGTGCCCTGTCTCCCCGCACAGCACCCGTGGTGGGCAGAATTCCCAGACGGCCCTCATGACCTTTGCCCTATGGTTACATGGCCAGGGGGATTTGGGAGATGTGATTAAGATTACTAATCAGGGGGTGCCTGGGTGGCTCAGATGGTTAAGCGGCTGCCTTTGGCTCAGGTCTGATCTCAGGGTCCTGGGATTGAGCCCCGCATCGGGCTCCCTGCTCGGCAGGGAGTCTCCTTCTCCCTCTGCCTGCCACTTGCCCTGCTTGTGTTCCCTCTTTGCTCTCTCTCTCTCTCTCTCTGTCAAATAAATAAATAAAATCTTTAAAAAAAGATTACTAATCAGGGACCTTAAGACAGAGATGGGCAAGCCTTATCTAATCACAGGAGCTCTTCAAAAGCAGGGTTTTCTCCCATTATAGCAGAAAAGGCGGTCAAGGAGATTCAAAGTGGCTGAGGTGGAGGGAGCCCCAGGGCAGGATCAGACAGGGACCCAGGGAGTTGAGAGCAGTCCCTGGCTACAACCAGAGAGAAAAAGGGGCCCTGGTCCCCAGTCATCAGAAACAGGATTCTGTCAACAACCAAACAAATATAACACCCATCTATGGGGAGACGTTTTATCCCCATTTTATAGTGAGGAGGCCCAGAGAGGTGCTGTCTCTGGCCCAGGACTGCACAGCACATTCATGGCAGGGCTGAGCCAGAAGCCTGAGCAGGGGCTGGCAAATATTTTCTGTAAAGGCCCAGAAGTTAATATTTGAGGCTTTAGGGGCCATATGGTTTCTGTGACCATACTTAATTCTAACGCTGTCGTGCAGAAGTTCCACGTCAAAGAATGAGCATGTCTGTGTTCCAATAAAAGTCTATTTGTGGACATTAAAATGTGAATTTCATAAGCTTTTCATGTATCATGAAATATTCTTCTTTTGATTTTTTTCAGCCACTAAAAAGTATACAAACCGTTCTTAATTCTAGGCCATACAAAAACAGTGAGCCAGATCTGTGGGACATCGCTTACCAACTCCTGTCTGCCCGCCCCCCCGCCCCGCCCCCCAAGGGCCCGATTCCTAGCCCAAGGCATCGGTGATTCTATCTAGTGGCTAAGAGGCTGGTAAAAGAGGCTCTGGCCATAAGGAGTCTCTGCCTGGGTTCCTGTTTTACTTCAGATTCGTTGCGTGACTTCACGAACTCACTTTCCTTTTCTGGGCCTATAAAATAGAGATCAAGGCAGATCAGTGGTTTTCAAACCTTTTCTCCACCCATTCCCCCGCCTCCAGGGTTTCTCCCCCAAAGGAAAACTGACTCAGAACTCTAGTAGCAAAACCTGGCACAAAGGGCCCCTGCTCTGACTGGCTGGGGGTGGGGCCAGGGCCCCTGCCTGCTCCCCTCTTTCTGCTCTTCATGCACGAGAGGGACGCTCTGGTAAGTTTGTTTTAGAAGTTATGTGTTAGAATTGCAGAGACTTTTCTAAGGCACGGAGAAGAGAACTGGCTTTCTGGAATCTCAGGTTTATTCTCCCTCATATTTCTTTATATTATATATCCACATTTATTCATTTTTCCTTCTCTCTGTGGAACATTGCCTGAAATCCTTTGAACGAGGCAGTCTCCAAAGCCTAACCTAGATAGTCTCAACCAGGGTTTCTTAATCTTGGCGCTCGACACCTGGGACAGATCATTGTTTGTTGCAGGATGTTTAGCAGCATCCCTGGTCTCTACACACTGGGGGCCAGCAGTGTCCCCCCGCCCACCACAGTGCTGAAACTAAAATATCTCCATACATTGTCAAATGTCTTCTGAGCAATAAGAGTGGGCAAAATCGCCCTGGGTTGAGAACACTGATCTAAACCCCCTCTTTCATGAAGCCAAACCTCAGACTCCCATTGCTCTTTGGCATTAAGGAATGTGCTCAGAGATTGTCCTTTAAAGATACTCCTACTCCTTGGCCTTGACTGGCTGTGGCGACATTGTTGGCAGAACCTGGGATGTCCCCATTCCCCATGAGTCTTCTTCCTTCCCTATGGAAATGTACTGTGCTCCTAGGCAGCCAACAGAACCCACCATTGCACATCCTGTGCTGTTCATGGCATCCATTCACAGTGGGCTTATGGTGTGCCAGCCTTGAGAGGGCACGGGGGTGGGAGTGTGCAGATGGACATGAGCTGTCCATACCTGCCCACAAGATGCTGTCCATAGGTCAGCTGGATATGTAAGCAAATAATTAGAATGCAGTAAGATATGGAAAGATATCCATGATAGATTGTGTTAAATAAAAATAAAAGCCTATCAAAATGGTTTGCAATGCATGATCAGATTTTTGTAAAATGTGCCCTTTTGGAAAAGAGTTATGTCAAAATGTTACAGTGGCTGTTTGTCTCTAGGTGGTGATCTTGGAAAAGGATGCTGGACCTCTGTCCTAGAAGCAGGAGGTGGAGGAAGGAGGGAGGATGCTCTTCCAAGAAGATCCTGGATTCTCTCATTGCTTCTTATTTACAGATAATAAAATAATAATAATAATAGCCAATATTACTAACACTTACTATGAGCCAAGCACCGTTGCTAAGCACGTTATATATTAACTCCTTTAATCCTCGTAACACCCCTAAGAAGCCTGTCCGATTCCAGTGCTTATTTCTCGTTGCTTGTTCAAATGTGGCTTGGGACCATGGATCCCAGAGCAACCTGGCTTGCAAAGGTGGGAGTGGGAGGGGCCGGGTGAGGGAGTGGGCAGAGCTGTGCAGATGATGCTGCATTCGGGGGAAATGTTTTTCTTCATTTACAGGGCTGGACGCTGTACCGCATCTGTGAAGGGGGATATTCTGATTTCTTTTAACGTATCGATATATTCTAAACTCTCTGCAATGTCCAGCTACTTTTTATTGGAAAAGAAGGAGAGGCACGTGGTTTTATTTGTTAGGTGTGCTCAGGGCTATGGTGGAAGTGGCTGTAAAGTCCGGTGGGAGCTTGGGAGAGGGACTAGATAGTTCTGCTTTGACACACTGAGGAAGAGTCACCCAGAGAAGGCGACTTGTGACCTGCGTCTTAAGGGAAGTGTGTGAGCTCACCGGGTGCAGCAAAGGCGTGGCGCTGTGCTTGGAACACACTGGATCATGAATTCAGGAGTGTGGACGGAGGGGAGCACAGGAAATGAAGCTGGGAGGTGGACACTTAGCAGCTGGGGTCGTTATTCTGAGGGGAATGGGCAGCGCTGGAAGTCTTAGGTGGGTGAAGGGCTGCTCGGGGTGCTGGTGTGGAAGCTCAGGCTGGTGTAGCATGAAGGGCAGATAGTCTGCGGGCAGAGAGGCCAGGGAGAGGTGGTAGCAGCCTGGCTGGAACTGAGGAGGGGACAGTATGACCAAAATGGAAAAGTGCCTATGGGTCTGGAAGATTCAGACCCATGTGGGTTTCAGCACCTCCTCTCCCCACCCCTCTCCCGCCGTTTACTAGCTATGCAACGCTGGGCAGGTCATTCTAACTCAGCCTCGAGGACTTAGCTGAGGCGACAGTTAACTGGGAAAGGCAGATGGTTGGTGACAGGTAATAAGTGGGTACAAGTGGTAGCCCCCTTCTCCATCCCCTTGATGCAGAGGCTGGTGACGGATTTTCTCCTGTGAGTCACTCAGCTGGTGCCGGGGAAAGTGTGAGGTTGCTTGTTCAAGAAGGGTCTATATGCGCTCCAAGCCTGTGGGACCCACCACAGTGCCCAGGCACCCTGGCAGACCCCCGGGGCTGGGACCAGAACTTCTGGGACCAGTGGAGAAAGAGGAAGACAGAGGCAGAATGGGGCCAGATCCCTGGGTTCCAATCAGTATCCAGTCCCAGCCCCCTCGGGTCCCAGCTGTGCTGGGTCTGGCTGGGTCCTAGCCAAGCCACATCTGGTCCCAGCCCTCAGGGAGGTCACCATCAGCCAGGGTTGATTCACAAATAGAGCCTTGTTGCCACGCGAGAGTGCACTGAGGCCAGCTTCTTGTGGATAAGGTCTTAACTAACCCTCATAGCGACCCTGGGAAGCAGGTGCCGCGCTCTCCACTTTAGAGATAAAGGAAAGGCAGCTTCAAGAGAAGGATGTGGCCCAGGTCTTCCTGCCTGGGGGTGGCTGAATCGGGGATGGAAGCCACAACCTGCCCAACTCCAGGGCCTGGGTGTCCAGCCCGGGCCAGGGGACTCAGGTTTAAGCAAGGACAGGGGTGTGCCCAGGCAGGGACCTCCACCTCACCAACCTGTGACTTGTCCCTGGGCCTACTGGCAAAGGGGTAGCTGGGCAGTTGGGTCCTGATCAGTGAGTGGTGCGTGCCCTGCACGGATGCCTGCCCCTGCAGGAGTGAATCAGCGGGGCAGTTTCACGGCCTCCAGCTTTCCCCTCTTCCCCCCACCCCCAGCAAGTCCCCAAGGGCACCAAGAGGGCTGCTGGTGGCCTCTGGTCCCCGTGGGCTTGTCCCCACTTCCAGATCGAGAACAACAAAGCTGTAGGAGGTCCTGGTTTGAGGTCTGTCTGGTTCCTGTCTCAGCTCAGAGATTCTGAACTCTGCGTTCATACAGGCTTCTCTGAGCCTTGGTTTCCCCAGACTCACGCAGCCAGAATGAAAAGGACCCCACCAGTCAGAGGAAGCTGAGCTCAAAGAGCACTAATGCTCTTGGATGGCATGTTTCCCTGGAAACAATGAGTTTAGGAATCGGGGGCCTGGGCCCTGCCGCCGACCTGCTCTATGACTCTGAGGCAGTGTTTCCCCTCTCTGAGCTTTAGATCTCAACTGGACAGGCTGCTCTGACCTTCTGTGTCCCTGGGCAGGGAGGACAGTTGGTCACCACCAGCTTAGTGGGGAATCCTTAGCTGTGGCAGAGGGAATCTGGCCCAGCTCCCTGGCTTGCTGGAGCAGCAGGAAAGGACAGAAACAAAACCCAGACCCCAGCTCATCCAGGAACGGGCTCCTTTTGACCTACATGGATTTTGTGAAGCTTTAACCAGCCTGTGATTTTGTCCAGCTTTGCACATGCTGTTCCTTCAGCCTGGATGCTATGCCCCATTCCCCACGTTCTAGGATAGCTCAGATGTCTTCCCATAGAAGACTCTGCAAACTCCCGCACTGCTCACCCTTCCTTCAGACTCTGAAATCACCTGTCCCCCCAAACTGTCTTTAGCCTGCACTTGTTAAATGGCCGAGCATTTAACCTGCTCCGCTTAACTCATTCAGTCCTGAAAGACTTGTGAGTTGGAACCACGAGCCCTCCTTTGACACAGGAGGAAGAAGGTTCAGAGAGGTTAGGTCACACAGCAGGTGGGAGGCCCTGCTCCCAAGCCCCACTGTCCCAGGTCTCTCCCTCTCCCTCTCAGGGCTGGGGTAGCAACCTCCTGCAGGCGCTGGGGGAAGCACTTACATGCCTGTCATTTTTTCTTTTTCTTTTTCTTTCTTTTTTTATTATGTTATGTCAGTCACCATACATTACATCATTAGTTTTTGATTAGCGTTCCATGATTCATTGTTTGCGTACAACACCCAGTGCTCCATTCAGTACGTGCCCTCTTTAATACCCACCACCAGGCTAGCCCATCCCCTCACCCCCCTCCCCTCTAGAACCCTCAGTTTGTTTCTCAGAGTCTATAGTCTCTCATGGTTCTTCTCCCCCTTTGATTCCTCCCCTATCCCCCACCCCACCAGTGGTGGTGGTCTGGGGACTCAGAAAGATTTGGGGTCCACGCCTAGAGCACCCCTGTTACATGTATACATTCTCTTTTTCTCTCACACCTACACATGTGTGTTTTTAAACGCATTTGGGAACATGCCCTTTTGAAGTCTAAAGCTTCACCTACTAGGTCTTTTTTTTTTTTTTAAGATTTATTTATTTTAGAGAGAGAGAATACGAGTGGGGGGAGGGATAGAGGGAGAAGGAGAGAGAATCTCAAGCAGACTTGAGACCGCCCCCTTCAGTTTTCCCTTCCTTCTCCTAATGTTCTCCATGCTATTCCTTATGTTCCACATGAGTGAAACCACGTGATAATTGTCTTTCTCGTTGGGACTTATTTCACTTAGCATAATCCCCTCCAATTCCATCCACGTCCAGCCATTATTTCTGCCTTCCTCCTCAGGATGTGAGGTCCTGGAGGTAGGTCGTGCTCTCAGATTGAGTGCTCTGAGAAGCAAAACCCAGTTACTTTCAGGAAGTATGGGGTAAACCCTCTTTGGGCCTCAGTTTCCCTTCCTGTGAAATGGGAGCGAGGACTCCTAGAGCCCTCTCCCACCGAGTCCCTCTCAGCTCCCAATCCTGCCCCAGTGGGGTAGCCCGGAGGGGGTGGGGTGGGGACAGCCGGGAGGACAGCCCGCTCCCGACGGTTGCCACACGCTCCCTGGCCTGGACACCCTAACCCCGCCCTCCCCGTTCGCGCGGTCGCTTTAAGGTCGGGCGGGGCCGGCTGCTCGGCCCCAGGAGCCCCGACCACGGCCGGCAGGGAGTCTCCGCCGGAGGAACGGCGCGCGAGGACCCGGATCGGAGGAGAGGTGGGGCGGGCGGCGCCCCCCAGTACGACTGGAAGCCCGAGCGCTAGTGCAGGGGTCCCGGGCTGGCGGCCGCGCGGGGGCCGAGGGCCGCACCCCAAGCGGCGCCCCCAGAGCGCCCCCGCAGCTCGCAGAGCCCTTGCGGGGATCGCAGCCCCCGGGGGACGCGCGCTTGGGGTGCGGCCGGCTGGGCACCTCTCTGCGCCGCCTGGGGGGCGGCGGGAGCGGGCCGGACGCCCGGCGGCTGCGGGTCGGGGGCATTCGGACACCCCTGGATGAGAGTGAGAGCCGGAACTTGGAGCTTTTGGGGGACGCGGAAAGCCGGGCTAGGGGACCGCCGCTAGGGCCGCTTCCCTAACGCCGGGCGCCTCCTGCAGACCCGAGGGACAGCCGTCCCCAGCATCGCGGCCGCCCTCCGGTCCCCGCGCCTGGACCACGCCTGACCACCTGCCACCCGATGGCTTCCTCCGAGGTGGGTGTAAGCTTACTTCTCTCCCTCCTTCCAGAGCATCTAGGCTTCTCCTAACGCCGATCCCACCTGGACCCCTTCTCTTCACCTTGACTAGGGGGACTTGCCAGTGGAGAGTGGACACCCAGGTCTCTTCCTGTGTTCTAACTCGCTGGGTGGCCTTGGGCATGGCAGTCAGGGCCTCAGTTTACCCGGCAGTTGATTGGGATGGTTCGGACCACTTCCTGTCCAGATGGTTTAGTTCTTACAGAAAAGTGGCACCTGGCGTTCTCTTGTTGGTTACACAGACAGTGTGATCGTGCCCATTTTACAGAGGAGGGAGCTGAGGCGTGGAGAACTTAGGTAAATTGCCCAGTGTCAGAGCCAGGGTCCATCCTTGTCCAGCTCTGTGTCACCATGCTTCACTTACAGCTTGCCATCCTGCCACCTCAACTTTATAACTTGCTTTTCCCTGCCAAGCAGAATTTGAGCTCAGGGATGCTGAGCAGCTTCAAGGTCACAGAGCTTGGCCATAGTTAGAGGGAGTGATAAATCTGGTGCAGGGAAGGGCCTCTTCTGGCTGGTGGGAGGTGGGAGTGGCAGCAGCAGATAGGCTTCTGGGAGGAGATGGTTGGTGTTTGGACTGGGTCTTGAAGGGGGAACTGTGAAATGAAGGTCCTGGATGGGGACACAGGGCTCCCGAGGACGAGGTCCCCAGGCCCCCAGGACTGGGTTCAGATTTGGCACTGACCTCAGGCAAGCTGTGACCCTCGAAGCTCCATAATGCCGTTGTGAGGATTAAGTCAGGGGCCACCGGTAGAGTGCCCAGCCCGTGTCAATGCCCAGTACGTGTCTGCTGCCGCCATCCTCATGGGTGTAGGCCAAGGGAGAAATGGAAAGGGAAATCCCACCTGCAGACCATCTTCATCTCTGAAGGGCACGGTTAAGGATGATTCATATTTTGCATTTTTATTCTCTTCTGTGGTTTTCTCTCTCTCTCTCTTTTTTTTTTCCCCCCACAATGCACAACTACTGCTTTGTTTTAGAAGTTTAAAAGCATCTTAAGTTACCTGATACAGGAGCAAGTTCTTCAAGTGTTGAGAAGCACAGCAGTTTCTGCCTTTGGGCCAGGTCCTTCACCTTTCTGGGCTAGGTCTCCTCGTTTGTAAAGCAGGAATTTCTTTCCCTGCCCTGACCACCCACTTCAGTTGTGGGGAGTGTGAAGAGATGCCACGATATACCGGCGAGGGCTTATTAACTGTTATTGATTTGCCGTGAGTTTCTAAATTGTTTTTCCAAGCGGATTTCTGCAGTTTTCCCTCTTGACAGCCTCTCCTAGCTGTCTAGCTTTGGACAGGGAGTAGTCAGGTTCTTTTTCTCCCCCACCACAAATGCTTTGTGCTGGAGACGGGAGGCACTTGCCCCATAGACAGATTCACAGCAAGAGAACAGCAGGTAATTTACGGATGACATTTTTCTATATGCTTCTGGTGGTCTGGGGGCTCAGAAAGATTTGGAGTCCATGCCTAGAGCACCCCTGTTACATGTATACATTCTCTTTTTCTCTCACACCTACACATGTGTGTTTTTAAACACATTTGGGAACAAACCCTTTTGAAGTCTAAAGCTTCACCTACTAGGTCTTTTTTTTTTTTTTAAGATTTATTTATTTATTTTAGAGAGAGAGAATGCGAGTGGGGGGAGGGATAGAGGGAGAAGGAGAGAGAATCTCAAGCAGACTCCATCTTGAGTGCAGAGTCCAACGCAGGCTCCATCCCAGGACCCCGGGATCATGACCTGAGCCGAAACCAAGAGCCAGCCTCCTAATTGACTGAGCCGCCCAGGCGCCCCTTTGCCTACTAGATCTTGAACATTTTACTATGACCCTCGGCTCCCCCAGGATCACACCTTTGAATGGTTGCACAGCTGGGCATCATTTGGGCGCAGCACGCTTGGCTGGGTGAACCCCCATTCGGAAGGTATTCCTGATCACTGAAGTCTAGGGTTTGTGAGTTCCCCAGCCCCCAGCTTCACTGACATAGATTTTGTAAGAGGAGACGGTGTCTCTTTAACTTCTCCTAGAGGCCTGCTAAAGAACCTGCCCTTTATAAGGGAAAGGAAACAGGCCCCGGGCAGTTGGTAAGCTTACCCCAGAGCTGCAGAGTGGGGACCAAAGGCAGGCCTCCACTCCGTGGCTGGGTGCTGGAGCTGCTGGGATCCTGTGTTCCCTCCCTCCTCTCAGCTGGGAGGGAGGCTTTTCACATAGCAGGTGTTTACCCAGTAATACTTCCCCTCACTTAAGGGAATTTCTTCAACAAATGTGTATTGAGCAGCTACTATGTGCTAGGCACTGGGGGATATAGCCGTGAACGGGGCCAACGTGGACCCTGTCCTCAGGGTGCTCACTGTCTGGTGGGGAGCACAAGCAAAGAAGAAGTTAAACCCAGACAGAGAAGTGCTGTGATCCAAGAAGGCCCCGGGGACTTGGTGTTTAAGTGGAGGCTTCTTGGGTGAGGGCCAGCCTGAGCCTTGAGGGGAGATAATGGCAGGTTACCAAACAGAACAGCGCAGACAATGGCCTAGAGGTTGGCTTTGGGGACAACATGGATGTGGGTTTAGTTCCTTCCTGTCTGTGGGATCTGGGGTCAGATTTCCTCCCAGTGTTTGTTTTTCCTGTGCATTTTTTCTTTGCCTGATCAGTGATAACCCAACATGCATAATTGGGTAAACTGAGCCGAAAAAAGGAAGATATCTGCATTTCCCCCCTTGTTGTTCAACATTGGTGCTGAGCTTGTTTTCTCAAACGGGTTATTGATATTCCATCCAGAGGGTATGCCATGCTTTACTCACCCTGTCCCTGTAGTTGGACATTTAGGCTTCCTCCAAATTAGGACCCTTAAAAGTAAGGCCAGGGTGGACACCTTTTTGCACAAAGGGGCTACCTGTCATGGATGTCAATTTGGGGCTCCTCAGTGCCCTCTTCCACGTCTGCTCCTTTACCTGCCCTGGGTCTGTGCCTTCCTCTGCCAGCTGGAGGGAAGTACGGCCCCCTCTCAGGATTGTGACCGGGGGAAGCGAGCCACTGCATCACCAGCAGGTCCCACCGTGGAAGGCCTGGTGGGCCCAACGAGCGTGCCTGCTGGTCCATCCCAGCCTGTAGCAGACGGGCCGGCGGGGGTGGGGCTGGGGCGGCGGGGAGTCATATGCACCAGGCTGATGGGGCCTGTGAGGCCTGGGGGGGCCCCCAGAGTGAACAGGGCCACACTTACTGAGCTCCTGCTGGGTCCCAGGCATGGTGCTTGGAACTTGGGACACATTCTCGGTGACCTCTGAAACAGCACTGCAGAGTTGGGAGTATCATCTCCATTTTACAGATGAGGGAAACAGAGGCACAGAGGAGTCAAATGACCTCTCCAAGGTTACAAAGTGACCTCAGACAGGCAGGGGAGGACTGAGACCGGGGTCTCCAGTCCCACGGCAGGCCTCTCTCATGGCCCATTTTCTCCTCTCTCCCCTTCTCTGTATTCAGACGTGTGACGCGAGCCGAGGGGCCTCTGCTCTGCGCTACTGCGTGACGGTCAGCGGCACGGTGCTTCTGGTAGCTGGGACACTCTGCTTCGCTTGGTGGAGTGAAGGAGAGGCAGGGGCTCAGCCCGGCCAGCCGGCCCCACCCACTGGGCACCCCATGCCTGAGGCCCCCAGGCCCCTGCTCAGGTCGGTCAGCTTCTTCTGCTGCGGCGCGGGAGGCCTGCTACTACTCTTGGGCCTGCTGTGGTCCGTCAAGGCCAGCACCCGGGGGCCTCCCCGGTGGGACCCATATCACCTCTCCAGAGACCTGTACTACCTCACTGCGGAGCCCTCGGAGAAGGAGAGCTATAGGTCAGCAGGGCAGGGTGGAGGTGATGAGTGGGGTTTGGTGCATAAGGCACTGTCACACAATCAGGACTTTGTGTAGCAAATTCTCGTGGGGTTTCTCCTCTGGACCAGGCCTGGCCTATGTCCTGGGGATTTGGAGGCTGATCAGCACTGTCTTGGAGGAGTTTAAAGCCCTTTGTCAGACTTTGACAAACCAAGGTAGTTAGAGCTGTCAGAGAGGGGCAGACATGGTCCTATGGAGGTGTGGAGAAATCCAGGAGGGCTTCCTGGAGGAGGTGGCAATTGAGCTCAGCATGATGGGGCAGAGGACCAAAGAGGTTAAGAGCCCAGGCCCAGGAGTCAAACCTACTGGGATCCTTTCCTGGTTCTGTCACTAACTAGCAAGTAGGAAAGTAGATCGTGCAACCCTACAGAGCCTCAACTTACTCATCTGAAGTAAGACAGAGAACAGCACAATAATAGCAAACACCTGTATTCACCCATGTGCCGGACACTGTTCTAGGTGCTTTGCATATATTTACTCATTTTGTATTTACAGCAGTTCTCTGAAGTGTGTCCTGTACCCCATTTATAGATGAGAACACTGAAGCACCCAAGCACGAACTGACTTGCCCAAGGACACCCAGCTAGTGCACGTCACAGTCAGGACCTGAACCCAGAGTCTGCGCTCTCGCTGCTCCTTAGCTTAGCGGACATGCAGATGCAGAACTTAGCCCAGCCCCTGGCACACAGTAGATGCACAATAAATGTAACCTTTCCTCAAGTGGATAAGGTAGAGAGAGGCGGTTTAGGCAGGCAGAAGAGTCTGTGCAAAGGCTCGGGGGCAGGGTGGGGGTGGAGACAAAATCTTGCATTAAGACCATATTTCTCAACCTTTTAAAAATGATTGCTCCCTCTAAGGAGCCTTTTTAGGCTTTTTTTTTCTTCATCCCCCACCCCCTCCATGAAATGTTCATGCCACAGATAAACTGTTGGCTCTATATGTGTATTTGTATTATATACATAAATGGAGTATCACCAAGATACCAAGAACCCATTTTTTGCCCTGTGGCGAATGCATGCATTACAGTGCGCACTTGTTACATATTTATTCATTCAGTCAAGTATGGGCTGTGCCTACATATCCAGGGCCTGCCTACAATTCCAGTCCTGTCTGCCTGCAACGTAAAAATCACTGTTATCATTTACAGAAGAAGAAGGTGAGGGATATCCAGCTAGCAAGTGGCCAAGCCTGCTGGCTGCAAAGCTGCCATTCTCCCACCCCAGCCTGCAATCCCTGGGTTTTGGGGTGTTAGGGGCTAAGCCAGACATTAGTGAGCTAGCCTGGGACCTGGACACCCTTCTCCCCTTAGGGAGAGGGGAAAATGTATTCTGAGTTAAAGAATGTAACAAATTCTTCCTGCTGGCCTGTGACTCCCCGAGGTCAGAGACAATAGAGTATTCACCAGGGGCCACTTGGTACAATGGTCTGGCCTTGGTTTGACCCAACTGTTAGAGGGAAGGGCAAGGCCTCGGGGACTCTCCAGCCAATTCCCTCACTTCTCTGCTGAAAAGCCTGGTCTCAGAGAGACCGAGGACCTACCTGGTCACACAGCGAGTTAGTGGTTGACTGGAACCAGGCCAGCCCTCGGGGTGCGCTGGACTACGGCCTTTCCGTCCTCGCCCAGCCTGGCCTGACCGCTTGGGGTGGGTGTTGTCTGTACACACAAGCGTGTTGACTCAACAGGGTCGGGGCCACAGTGTGTGTGTCATGTGGGGCCAGTTGGCCTTCATTCCCTGCAGGGCCAGGGAGTAGCCCACCCAGGAGGGTGCTCATGGCCCATCAGGTCTGGAGACCCAAGTCATAGGTCCAGAACGAGGATGGCCAGAAGTCGGGGAGGCTGCTTCTGTGAATGACTTTCTTGTCCCTGAAGCTGACATCGCCCAGCCCTGCTGCTTTGTGAGGCCAGCCTCTGGCCCCCACGGGGAGGCTACTCTGCTGGCGGCTGGACAGGAGGCCTCCCAGGGCCCCCACCCTCAGTGAGCCCAGCAGAAAAAGCCTGCGTCTATTCAGACGTGAGGCTTTCAGCGTCTGCTCTTTCGTCGATAAGCGGTGTGGCCTTGAGCATGTTACTTGGACTCTCTGAACTGTGTCTAATTCCTCATCTGTCTTCTGGCCGTGGACAGAACTTTCCCCTGAGATGGCTGAGAGGCTCGGATGAGGTGATGGATGAGGAAGTGTAGGCCCTGCAAGGTTCGTGCACACTTTAGCTCTGCTGCTGGGCATGACTGTGCTTTATAGCTTGCCGGGCACTCCGGTGCCCACTCACTTGATTTGAGCCTCAACGGTAGGAGGTAAGCGTAAGGATTAGGCCCATTTTACAGACAAGACAGCTAAGGTGTGGACAGATTAGGGTTTGGGATGGGAAGAAGGGTGATAGGTGCTGTTGGCTTGAGCTTTGCAATTAGACGGGGCTGGGGCTTTGCTGTTCAGTTGATGCGTGACCTTTACTTGTCTGTACAATGGCTGAGAGCCATGCCCCCAGGCTTGTCACAGACATGACGTAGATTAGGGAACTTACACACTGGGCAAATAGTAGTTCATCCTTGTCCCTTTCCCTACTGTGGTTGCCCGACTCAGCTGAAGGGTGGAAGAGGGAATGCAGGGCCCAGGCCTCCTGCCCCCATGGGGCTCCAGGGACTAGGGCAGGCCCTAGCCTAGGTGGAGCTTGCTGTGCCCGGGGATCCTAGTGGCAGAGCCGCCCCACACACCTGCAGGGCGCCGTATCCAGAATATTCCATGAATGGAGCCTCCATCCGGAAGTGTGTGTGATATGGCCGCCCTGCATGGGGCCTCGTGGTCCCCAAGTTCCCAGCCTCTGGACCGCGGGTATGGAACTTGGGGCTGGCTGGGCGCAGCTGGTTACTAAGGCCACATCAGGTGGCATGAGGGCCACTCCATGTCTGCCCTATAAGCAAACTTCCTGCTGTGGGCTGAGCTTACCTGGCATCTGTGCCCTGCCCAGCCAGCTGTTGCCTGCTCAGATCATCCCAGGTGTACCGCACATCTGGCTCACATCTCCAGAGCTTGGAGAAACAGGGAGAGGCAGGGGTGTGCTGGGAGGGGAGCAGGGCAGAGGACGTGGGGCTCTGGAAGCTGCATTATCCGCCTTTTTCTGAGTGTTGTCAGAGTTTTTTCCATTTTCCCCGTCCCTGAATCTTTAAATGGGAATTGTTATCCCCATTTTACAGATGAGGAGAAAGAGGCTCAGAGAGGCCGTGTGAACACGGCCTAAGTCACGCAACAATAGACAACAACAGAATCTAGCTTGCTGGCCTCCAGAAGCAAAATTCTTTGCCTGCCCTCACATGCAAAGGATGCTGGGAACTCAGAGGAGAATGAGACCCCCTAGGAGCTTCCTCAGCTGCAGGGCTCCCGGGCTGTCTTCCAGAGGAGGAGGGTCAGTGGGAGAAGCGTGGACGGGGAGCCCAGACTTGGCTCCTGGCTGGTGCCCTCCATCAGGCTGGCACACAGGCTGGGGGTCGGCCCTGGGCTCCCCACCGTGACCCTGTCTGTGACTGGAGCAGCAAGCCCATCTCCCCAGGGGGTCACTCTGAGGGCTGTGGTTGCCTGGGGCTGAGAAGACACGTTGTCCAGAGAAGGGCCATGGCCCCCGGTGGGTGATGGGGGCTCCCATGAGGGGCAGCAGCCGGTGTCCAGCACAGCCCCCCACCAGCCTGGAGAGTGAAGTTCCCTCCACCACCTCTTCTGACCCCCAGGGCCGGCCTCCTGCCATCTAGACAGGCAGACCCCTGGGTGTGGATTGAACTGCTTCCTCATCCGCTCCAGACTGATGAGCGTGGGCAAGTGACAGGCTCTCTGAGACAAGTTTTGTCCCCTATGCCCCTTCCTCACAGAGACTTTTGAGATTTTGTTATTGGCTCCTGTTTATGGAGCATGTGCTAAGTGCCCCTTCCCCTATATCATCTCAATTTATCTTCATATAGTCCCGTGACAGAGTTGCCATTTTTGTCCTCATTTTATAGATGGGGAAATTGAGGCTCAGATTAATGGAGTTACTGACCCCACCATCTTCCACCAAGAATGGGGCAGAGCAGAGAGTTGAACTAGCCAGCGCCCGACTCCTAACTCGGTGTGGAAAGCGACCTTCAGGATCACATGGTTGGCCCCTGTATCTGGCAGCATCATCACCAAAGCCGAAACAGCCCAGACCTAGGATCAGTGACACTCCCACCCGCCAGGGTCCTGGGAAGGGAAGAAGCACTAACTCCCTAGAGGTGACCTACCAGGCTTCTGAGAGCATTGTGGCTAGGATACGGGTAACCTGTTTTTGGAATCTAGCCCGTGGAGCCTGTCCGAGAAGCCTCACAGGACCTGGTCTCTGTCCTAAATCCCTGCAGGGTAGTTCATTTATTGGAGGTAGGGCACGTCACAGGAAAGCCAGGCTGTTTACAGATAGATGTGGTTGACCTGGCAGATACTGAGCTCTCCATCTCTGGGGTTATGCAAGCGTAGGTAATCACTCTGCAGACTTACCATATGGGGTCTCAAGTGTCCAGATGGGCAGGAGAATTGTCTCCCATCCTTCCTTAAGCATCCACAACTCCGGATCTTGTAAGGGATATTACAATAAGCTAGAAGTCTTTCTGCTTATGAACCATCACTCTGTCTTTCAGCAAACATCCCCAGACCCCTGCCCTCAGCCCCTGGATGTTCAGTCCCTGGTGGGGTCAGTGCGGTGACAGGGGGAGAGTGCTCTGGGAGCCCAGAGCAGGGAGTGAGAGCTATGCTGGGGGAGGGACCAGCCAAGGAAGCTTAGCAGAGGCGTCTCACAGGACAAGTGGGGACTGGTTCCAGCCGAGCAGGGATGGACTTCCCTGCAGAGAGAGCTGAGGAGGTGCAAGGAGCATGTGTGGGCAGCTAACGGCATGGGCAGGGAGGGCAGAGGGGAGGGCTGAGGCTGCCAGGGCTGGCTCATGCCAAGCTCCAAGAGTGTAGCCGAGGTGCCGGGAGGCCCGCACAGGGTTTGGACCAGGGCACGAAGTCTTCCCCAGCCCCAGCCTTCCCTGCTCTTTCCCTGCACACAGTCGCTCTCGCCCTCGCCCCTGCTACAGCCGCTCTTCTGTCCCGTAGGCTCCCAGAGGTGGCTGCCATCCCCACTTACGAGGAGGCCATGTGCTGCCCTCTCGCCGAGGGGCCCCTGACACGGCCCGCGGACCCCCTGGAGGAAGGCCTGAAGGACAGTGCCTCTGGGGATGCCCTGCTCGGGACCCAGCGCCCCCTGCCGCCGCCCAGCTACGAGAGCATCGTTGGTGCCGTGCGTGGCATCTCCGGAGAGACAGGCCCGGCTCGGACTGCAGGGGGGCGAAGCTCAAGGTTCCCGGCAGACCCCAGAGCTGGAGACAGGTGGTGCGCGTGGGCCGTATAGTGCAGGGCCTGGCACACGGGGGCACGCGACAAATGTTTGCTGCTGAATGCTCGCGTCTTGACCTATTGCTGTGTAACAGACGGCTTCAAATAAATGCATTTCATTCTCTCTCGTGACGCTAGGCGCTGCCTGGGCCCGGCCGGGTGGCTCTTCCGTAGCCCGCGCTGGTGGGCCTGCAGTCCTGAGGGGCCCAGCTGGGCCAGAATGTCCAAGACGGTGCACTCAGATGGCTGGCCGTTAGTGCTGGCTGTCAGCTGGGGACTCTGTTGTCCAGATGAGAAGGTGGGGGCCCAGGGGCAGGGGCAGGACAGGCCCGAGGTCGCACACTGAGTTTAGAATCGGAAGAATGTGGGCTCCGAATTCAGACCACCTGGGCATGCGTCCACCCCGGACCAGTCGAGTGACCTTGAACAAGGGACTTTGCCTCTCTGCCTTGGCTTCCGCAGGTGTAAAAGGGGAATCGGGAGTGACAAAGGCCCCAGCCCCTACCCGAGGAGCTGAGTTGTGAGGACTGCCCGAGGTGATAGCAGCTGGTGGTGTGAGCTCACATGGGCCCTGCGGGCGCAGTCCTAATGCTTCAAATGATAAATGCACATCTTCGCCCAATGGCAGGTGTCTGTGAGTACTCAGCGATGTCTGATTTTGTTAGTCACCCCCCTCCACCCAGGGCAAATTTGGCCTCTGCTCCCATACCTCCTGTGACAGGGAGCTCATTACCTAGCCTTACTTTCCAATATGGCAGAAATGTCTTTTCTCTGCCCAGCTACATTCTGCATCCCTCATTTCCACCTCACCCCATTCACAGATGAGAAAGTCAGCTTAGGGAGGTGAAGTAACCTTCCCAGGGTCACACAGCAAGCAGAGATTCAAAGTCCTGGGGCTCAGTCAGCTGGATAAGGGTGGCATTCCCTGAGGGCCGACTGTACGCCCGGGCAGGCCTCCGCGTTGTTTCACGCTGTCATGATGCTCTGCTATAGGTGGTGTTCCCATTTACCAGGCGAGGAAACTGAGCCTCAGAGGGGTAAAATCACAGAGAATAACGCCAGAGCCGGTGGCTTCAATCAAGCTTGCCTGTGCTTCTCTCTCTGGCCTCCCTCTCTTCTGGAACTTCTTTTTTTTTTTTTTTAAGATTTTATTTATTTATTTGAGAGAGAGAGTGAGAGAGAGAAAGAGCACAAGAGGGGGGAGCGGGAGAGGGAGAAGCAGACTCCCTGCCGAGCAGGGAGCCCAATGCGGGACTCGATCCAGGGACTCCGGGATCATGACCTGAGCCGAAGGCAGTCGCTTAACCAACTGAGCCACCCAGGCGCCCTCTTCTGGAACTTCTATCCATCTTTCCATTCCCCAATATCAATTAAGAGCCTCCCCGTTCTAGCCCCTGGGGTTAGAACAGTGCACAAAACAAAGTCCCCAGCCTGCAATAGTGGGAGACAGACAAGAGACAAATAAATAATGTATCTAGCATGATAGATGGGGATGCCTACTACAGAGAAAAATCAATCGGAAAGGAGGACAGGGAACCCCGGTGGGGGGGAGGGGGTACTGCAGTTTTAGACGTCACAGCAGGGAGGCCTCAACCTGAAGATGACCTTTGGACAGAAGCTTGAAGGAGGAGAGGGAGGGGGGGCAGGCAAATGTCTGGAGGAAGAGTTTTCCAGGCAGAAGGAACAGCATGTGCAAAGGCCTTGGGGTGCCGTGTGTTCCGAGAAGAGCTCGGAGCCAGGGGGCTGGAGTAGAGTGAGAGGAGGCAGGGCAGGAGATGGGCTGGGGGGGGAGGTGATGGGGTGTGCGGCAAGGGCAAATTATCTAGGGCCTGGTGGGCTGTTTTGAGGTCTCTGGGTGCCCTTCCAGGGTTCTGAGCAGAGCAGTGACATGGCCTGACCTGGCGTCTGGGTTGAAAAGAGACTTCAGGGGGCAAGGGTAGAATCAGAGAGCATTCAGGGAGACAGATGATGGGGGCTGGGACCAGAGTGACGGGCAGAAGTTGAGGGTGAGAAGTATTGGATTAGAGGCTCAGAGGTAGAGCCAACAGGATATGGGTGTGAAGAGGAGGTAAGGATGCTGGCCAGGATATCCAGGTGATGGCCTGAATAATGCTGGAAGGACGGAGGTGACATGGGAGGGGCAGGTCTGAGGAGGTAGGGGGGGAGTATGCAGGGTAGGGCAGTGTAGGGGCGAGTGTGCATGGCATTTAGAGTTTTAGCTCCAGCCATGACTTACCCTTGGGCCTTTGCACTTGCTGATCACTGTCTGAGTTTTTTTTCTGCCCTGACAGAACTCCAAACACCTCTCAAGGATCCCTTCTATGAATCTGTCCCTTCATTCCTCCCATTCCGCCCCCCCGCCCCGAGTCTGTCCCTCTCTCTGCTCTGTGCATGTGCTGGACCTCACCCACGTCTCCGAGCCTTACTGTTCCCCAGAAGGAGGGACCAAGTGCCATCACTCTCTGAAGGCCTGTATTTATCAGAGTGCCTCGCACTTCAGGGTATCCGGCATGGAGTAGGTGCTCAGCAAGAGACTGACTGGGGACCTGGTTTGAATTCCTGGATCTGCTATTTACAGGTTTTGCGACCTTGGGTAGCTCCCCTTGCCTCCACGGGCCTCAGTTTCTGCATCTGTCAAATGGGTGTGATCTTTCCCCTCCCTGCCTCTGAGGATTTTGCGAGGATCCTGAATCTACTAGATAGGAAGAAAAGAGCGGTTAGCATGCCCTCTGCTGGAAGATGAGACCCCTGATCCGCTCCTCCCACTGACGCCCGCTTGGCTGGGAGGGAAAGGCCGCAGGCAGGCGGGAGGGGAGCTGCTGGGAGCACGGAGAGCTGGACACACACGTTCCCCTGTAACCGTCACCACGGCTCTGTGGAGGAGGTTACATTAGATCCATTCTACGGAGCACCTACTTGTCCCAGAGCTTCTTACGCGCTGTCACTCCCTTTTTTTTAAGAGGAGAGAAAAGGAGGAACCGAGGCTGGCTCGTGCCGAGGAAATAAAAGGTGGGGCATGGAGGAAAATGCTCTGGTGACTGGGAGGCCTCTGGAAGGGCTAAGGACCAAATCTATCTACATCGGGGCTGGGGCTGCATGGATCTTGGTCCTCGTTTAGCCACCGACTCGGTTTGGGGAGGTACCGGCCAGTCCCTGCCACTCCTCAGGCTCCGTTTCTTCGCCTGTGAAATGGGCACGATAAGCGCGGACACGGGCAGAGACGCCGGATTGAACGGGCCTGCGGAGTGCCTTGCAGAGCGCGTGCTACGACGGCCACCAGGGGGCGCGAGAGGCTCCCGCTGGACGGGGACCGCGCACATCCACTCCCCACCGCCGCGCCAGGACCCCACAGCGCGGGCTGAGGCCCCTCTGGGCCTCGGTCTCCTTTTCTGGGCGGGGTGCCTCTCGCTTCCCTTCCGCGAGCCTCCATAAGATGATGATAATCGTGTTGCCCTGGAGGGTCCAGCCATGTTGATAATCAGATTACAAGGCACCTGTTCCTCCATTAGGTCACTTCCCAGCACAGTACCTAGGAGGTGGCCTAATACCACTTTCAAGGCACAGGTGACAAGTCTCAAGCCCAGAGTGGAGCCACCAGCCCAAGTTCACCTGGGGAATCAAACCTGGATGTGACCGGGTGACTCTCAGCCCTTCCTGACCTCTTAGCAGCTTCTCACTGTGAGGGTCTCCTGAGCTGTTACAGGGGACCTCAGCCCCCTCCCCCGCAAACTGTAGAGTGCAGCCCGGCTGGATCTGACGGCTGGTGAAGGAGAAACCGCCGCTGGAGAAAGTGTCTCTGGGCAGGAATACCAGGCAGAGGGTGTGAACACAGGTGTGGACAAGCACAGCTCATGTTGGGGAGGAGGGAGAAAGTAGTGACGACAAACAGAAACCCCCCCAAACCTACTAAGTCTGGACGCCAGATCGCACGGTGACAACTTAACCCTGTAAAAACTATAAAGTTACCATCTTCCTTTAGAGATCCCCATGGCCTTCATTTTCCTATAATCCTGTAAAGGAATCTGATTTTTCCCATCAGCCCGTCCTCAGGACTGAAACTCCAACCTTAGAATGCCATTCTTAGGGTGAAGACATCTTCTGAGGTTAGGAGGCTGAGGACTCCCTGTCAGTCATTCACACCCCACAGGGGCATCAACACACACAGACTTTCTAGGGGGCAGCTCATTGGGAGCAGGTCTGGGGGAGCACAGAGTATGAGAACAGAAAGAGGAACACAGGGAGGCCAGGCCTGGAGACAGCTCTGGTCCTGGGAGGTGCGGTTATTATCCCCATTGTACAGGGGAGGAAAACCGAGGCACAGAGAGGGAATTTCATCAAGAGTATGCTGCCCTCGGCAGAGGAGCCAGAACCCACGGCCTGGCCACCGGGGCCCGCACTTTGAACCTTGACCCACAGTGAGACAGTATCACATGGTGGCTGGTGCACGGCCTCCGGGTTCCACTTCCAGGGGCTCTGCCATGTCCACCTGTGTGACCTTGGGCACTTTACCCCCGCCCCATCCTCCCCTGTAAAGTGGAGATAGTAGTAGTTGCCTCACGGGGTTCCCTTCATTAATACCTGTACCACATGGACAACCGTGTCCTGCCTGCAGCCACCGTCCACTAAACAGGAGCTCTCACTCCTCAACCCCAGATGCGCCCATGACCTCGAAGAGTCCAGAGTGCTTCAGGATCCCCAAATGCTGGCCCATGGGATCCTGGAACCTTCCAGCGGCATTCTAATGTCTTTTGGCTGTGGCACTGTACCCTGCGTCCCTGGCCGGACGGCACGGGGCCACCTGGCCAACCCAGCTCGGCCCCACGCAGGCAAATGAGGTGATGTCAAAGCCTTGGCTGGGGCCCAGCCCCTGAAACCTCCCCCTCTCCCTCCCTCATGTTTTCTCTCATTCAGATTCACACACACACACACACACACACACACACACACACACACACACGCTCTGGCTGGGCCCAGAGGGAAGGTGAGAGGGAGAGAGGGTGGGGGGGGTGTGGCATAGGGCCACCGAAGCGTAGCTCCTCCAGCCTGGTGAATGGTGCCCCCGACTGCCACTGGCCCTGGAGGGAGCCGCCCTGCCTTCAACTGGAAGCCCCAATCCGCAGCGATCCCCGAGCCTCATCCTTCTCTGTGCGAGCGTGTGCAGGCGTCCACACGGGTTCGCCGGCCCCGCTCAGCCCCGGGCCCGGCCAGGCGGCCATGGCCGACGAGAAGACCTTCCGCATCGGCTTCATTGTGCTGGGGCTCTTCCTGCTAGCCCTCGGCACGTTCCTCATGAGCCACGACCGGCCCCAGGTCTACGGCACCTTCTACGCCATGGGCTGCGTCATGGTGATCGGGGGCGTCATCTGGAGCATGTGCCAATGCTACCCCAAGGTAGGTGGTGGCCGCGTCGGGTGGGCTGCAGGCCCGGGCCCAGGAGGGTCCTGTTCTGGGGATAATCCCCCATCTTTCACTGCTCTTGCTGTCCTCCCCTCTTCTACTCTCTTTTCTTCCCTTTGCCCTCCTGAGCATCCCTCCCTCCTTCCCTCCACCCCTCTCTCCCTCCATCGCTCCCTCCATCCATCCCTCCCTCCCTCCCTCCAGACCTCCGTCCCCCATCCCTCCCTCCCTCTGTCCCTCCGCCCATCCCTCCAGGCCTCCCTCCCTCCATCCCTCCATCCATCTCTCCGTCGTTGTCATAAGGACTGATCCGAAGCCCCATGGGTCTGGAGCCCTGAACCATGAGGGAGATGCAGCGAAACCCGACACACAATCATGTGCTTGAAACCACAGCTAAGGAGTGTTTGCTGCCTGCCAGGCACTCCTGCTTTCACGGAGTATGTAGTTCATCCTCACCCAGAATTTTCTGGTCCCGTCTGTAGTTCATTTCACAGTGGAGAAACACCAGGCTCAGAAAGGTGAGGTCCCACAGCTCCTAAGTGTCAGAGTTGGGGTCGCAGCTCAGCTGCGTGTGACTTAAAATACAAGCCTCTCCCTCGGAGCGCTTTCCCTGTGTCCCAGAGCTGCCGAGAGTCCCGGGGAGGGTCCGCTGTAACCTTGCCCGCATGGGTGGGGCAGCGCTCTCTTCTTCCGCTTAATGTACTCCTAGCCTTCTGAGTGACTTAGTCATGAGAAGAGCACTGGTTTGGGAGCCTGAGTTCTAGTTCCAGCTCTGTCTCAAACTCTGTGTGACCTTTGTCTTTCTGAACCGAACCTTGGTTTCTTTCATCTGTAAAATGGGCCCCAAGCTCCTATTTCTCCCAGCCTCCCAGAGTTACTATGAAGATCAGGGAAGATATGTTTTATAAACGGTAGGGTGTTGTATTTAGGAGAAGGGCTTCCAGTCTCACTGTTACCAGTCCTCCCAACAATGCCTGGACCATGTCAGGGGGTGTAATCCTTCAGGGCCCAGAGAGGATGAGCGACTTTTCCAAGGTCACACAGCTGGTAAGACAGACCCAGGGAGACAAGGAAGAACTTGGGTTCTGTCTCTAACTGCCCGGAAGACTTTGGTCAAGTGCCTTCCCTCTCTGAGCCTGTTTCCTCATCTGTACGAAGGGTGTGTCAGGAAGAGGGGTGGGAGAGGGGGTGCATTGAAGGGCCCGCCCCGTGGGTCCTGACGTGTAGGGATGTAGGGCTCCAGACCCCGGGCAGCCCACGACCTGCAGCCCCCTCCTACCTCCCACCTGGGTGGCTGGGTTCAGGGGTCCCGAGAGGAGGGAGGAAGCTCCTGGGGGCCTGGGCCCGGCTCTCCCCAGCCCTGCCCCCTCCATGGGCCAGCCGTGGGCTGTCAGGGCGTTCGGTGCTGGGGCAGTCTGGACTGGTTTGTAGCCATTTCCCAAGCAGTTTACAGTCAACTAGCCTCTGTCTGTGCAATGCCCTGAGCACAGGTCACGGCGAGAAGAGGTCCCTGGGGCACAAGCCACCCACGTTACCACCTCTGTTGTCATCCTCCCAGTGAGGAGACGGGATCCTGGGGCCCAGCAAGGGGACAGCAGGGGTTTGGAGGGCCGTGTCCTTCCTGTCCTCTCCCCCTTTACCGGAGGTGGCTCTGGAGGGGGCGGGGGGATGCAGAGGGACCCGGTGGCAGTGGCGGGTGAGGGAGAGAGGGAGAGGGAATCCTACTGGGTATTAATGAGTAACTGTTGATAGATTCACGTGTTCAGGTGCTGGGGAGGCAGCAAGGCAGGGGAGAAACAGCCCGGGATTTCGTGTCCCAGGCCCAGCTTTAAATCCCTCCTCCCTCTGCCCCTCTTCGGTGACCTTGGCAGAGCCTTGCACGGCCCAGTGTGGGGAACCTGTGGGGTCTCGTCTGTGGGGGGCCGGTGTCACACGTTGTCCTCAGGGCTGGTGTTTGTGGCGTTGGGCAGGTCTCCGTATGTGTGTGCAGGGGTGTGAGCACTGGTGTGGGTCTGTGTGGGTGTGTGTCTCAGAGACGCAAGCAAGGAAGGAAAGCATGTTGTGGACCTGTGCCGTGTGCTGGAGCAAGGGGCCTTGTCTCCCACATCGTCTCAGTGCCTGGCCCATTGGAGCCCTCAGCAGGTGCTGGTGCCCATCCTCCCCCCCACAAGGCCCACCAAATGGGAATTTTCTGGATTGAAAGAAATATAACTATAAGGGAATGGAATCAGCCAATTAAGATATAAGAATAACATGAATTGAGCTGTCCCTGTCTTTGAGGAGCTGGGAATCTTGTCGGGGAGACAATGTTCTGCCCGATGGGGAGGGAGTAGGCTTCGCGGAGAAGATGAGCTGGCCTTTGTAGGCTAAGTAGAAGTTTGCCAAGCAAAGAAGATGGGGAAAGACTTTTTAAGAAGAAGGAACAGCATGATCAAAAGAAGGAGGTAAAAGCAAGGAGAGTGGGTCAACACGGCTGCACGTGGGGGCTGGAAGGAAGGTGGAGACAGAGTGGGCTCAGCTCCGCAGGGCCTGGGATGCCGTGCTAAAGAATATGGACCTTACCCTTCAGTTGATGAGACAAGAGAGGGACATGATTAGCTTTGCAGTTCAGGAAAGTTATCAGGCTGACATCTGAGAAGAGGAAGGTTCAGGGGCAACCAGGCCAGAGGAGGAGGCTCCTTCACAGGGCCAGGTAAGAGATGATGCGCCCCTGGACCGAGGCAGCATTTGAACGCAAGGCTGCAGGAACCAAGAAGACATTGCTCATTCACCATATGTTCAGTCCCTGCTGTGGCTAGATATAGGACTGAGCTTCTGCTGAACTTATCTCATTGAATTTCTGAAGTAGACTTGGTCAGATGTGGTGATCAGCTGGACCTCAGGCATGAGAGAGGAGGAGGAATTGGGGCAAAGCCAGAAGATGGGCCAGGCAGGGATGCTGTGTCCACTGGCTGAGATGGGGCAAGGTTGCTGGGAGAAGGGAAGGATTGGCAGAGAAAACAGGGCCTCTCCCCGTCTGGCTTCTGTTTCTACCCACAATTCCCCTAGTCCCCTCTCCTGCCTACTCCACTGGAATCCAGTACCAGGCCCCTGATTGATGGTTGATGGATCTGTCTTCTCCATGGGTATCCCTCACTCCCTCTGTTCGCTCCCTTTGGGGACTGCTTGGAGCTCTGACTAAACACAAATTTGTCTGGGTACTCTCCTCCTGAGAACTCCTCCAGGGCTCCCACTGCTTCTGGATAAAGACTGAACTCCTTAGTCTGATGTTCGGGGTCTTCATAGTCTGGTATCCCCTCACCAGTTTCAACTCTGTCCCCCTCTCTTAAAAGGACTTGTGTTCTAACATGCTCCAGCCTTTCCTTCTCCCTCAGGCTTTTCACTGTGGTGATAATGCTGATGATGTATTTGGTGATGATGATGGTGATAGCGATGATGATAGTGGTGATGGTGGTGATGGTGATGATGACATAATGATATTGATGGAGATGATGATGGGGATGGTGATGGTGGTGATATGATGATGATGATGGAAGTGAAGATAGTGGTATTGGTGGTGATGATGGTGATAATGATGATGATATGATGATAATGTTGATGGAGATGATGGTGGTGGTGGTGGTGATGGTGACGGTTGTA
>NC_058406.1:43192462-43322460 GCF_002201575.2 Neomonachus schauinslandi
ATGATGGTGATAATGATGATATGATGATAGTGTTGATGGAGATGATGATGGTGGTGGTGGTGTTGATGATGGTGATAATAATGACGATATGATGATAATGTTGATGGAGATGATGGTGGCGGTGGTGGTGGTGATGGTGATGGTTGTAGTCATGGTGATAACAGTGATGGTGGTGGTGGTGGTGGTCGTGGGCATAGTGATAATGATGAGGAGGAGGAGGAGGAGAAAGGGGAGAAGGTGATGACTGGGCCGTGAGGTAATGAGGCAGAGGAAGGAGCAGCTTCTAAGAAGTATAGAGCCAGCTGGCAAGTGCAGGGTATCCGTGGTGGGTGTGGAAGATACCAAGATCCCTGCCTTATTTCTAGACATTTCAGAGAAGCTTACTCTTCATAGGAGTTCTAAGAGCCCCTCCATCCATCATTCCCTTCCTCCCAGCAGGATGGAGCTTTTCTGGTGCAGACAAGTGTCTTTTACTCATCATGCTCTGTAGGAAGAGATAAAAGGGGCTGCTATTTTTGACTCTGGTATAACACAGTGGGGTCTTGTCAAGTATTTGTTGAACAAATTTTCAGTTGAGGAGAGCAAGGCTCAGGTCAGATAACTTCATCTTCAGTAACATCGAACTATGGTTTACTGAGTAGCTACTATGTGCCCAGCATTGTGCTGGGGGCTTCCTTATACAGTATCTCGTGGGATCCTCACAACGACCCCAGGAGACAGGTACTGCCGGCATCATTTAAAAAAATTGTGGTAAAATACCCATAACATAAAATTTACTGTCTTACCATTTTTAAGTGTACAGTTCAGTAGTGTTTTTTAAAATATATATATATATGTATATATTTTATTTTTTAGTAACCTCTACACCTAATGTGAGGCTCAAACCCCACAGGAGTCACATGCTCCACCGGCTGAGCGAGCGCGGTGCCCCTACAGTTCAGTAGTGTTAATTAAATGCACCCTGTTGCACAACCGATCTCCAGAAGTCTTTCCATCTTGCCAAGCTGAAACTGTATACCCATTAAAGAATAAATCCCCACCCCCCTCCCTCCAGTCTGTGGCAACCACCGTTCTACTCTCTGTATGAATTTGACTATTGTGGGTACCTCATGTAAGTGGACTCCTACAGAATTTGTCTTTTTGTTATTAGCTTATTTCTTCAAGGCTCATTCATGTCGTGGCATGTGTCAGAGCTGCCCTCCTTTCTAAGGCCAAATAATGGTCCATTGCATGTATGTACCACATTTTGTTTATCCATTCAGCTGTTGTTGGACACTTGGGTTGTTTCCACTTTTTGGCTGTTATGAACAATGCCGCAAATATCTCTTTGAGGCTAGCCCTTTTTACATAGAGGCTCCGAGAGGAGAGATGACCTGCCCAAGGAAGGAATCTTCCCTAGTCTCCCGGACCCCAAGGGCAGGGCTCCTTCTGTCTCATCCCACGGCCTCCTTTATGACCTGCCTCCCCTCTGCCACCCGGTCTCCGCCCCATGTGCTGCACTTGCAGAGACCCCCTGATCCCTGAAAGTTCCAGTACAGGGACTGGTGGGTGCAATTTCAGCCGTTCACCTCCCTGTCCCCCACCACAGCCTCTGTGCCAAGAAATACATGACACTCACTCACCAGGTATGGATGAAGCCCCTACTCCGTGCCAGGCACATTCTGGACACTGGACCAGGACCCTGGGAAATGACAAGATACCACCTCCTCGGGGGCAGGGATGTTTGTTTTGTTTGCTCATTGCTGCCCTCTGGTGCCTGGGAGACTGCCTGGCACACAGCTGGTGCTCAATAAATGTCTTTCGGGTGAATGAAGAGCCAGGTGGGAGCAAGAGCCCAGAGGTGCATCCACCCACTGGTGCTGGGCCCTGAGCAGACCCCTCTGTTGTCACACAGGGAGGCCCTCCGGGTCAGGATGGGTGGGAGCCACACAAAGAAGCCTTCTTTCCTTTGCCCTGTAGATCACCTTCATACCTGCTGACTCTGACTTCCAAGGCATCCTGGCCCCAAAGGCGCTGGGCCTGCTGGAGAATGGGCTTGCTGCTGAGATGAAGAGGTAGGGCCAGGCTCTCCAGGGCGGGGGTGGAGCAGGGGGAGCCCCTCAGGCCAGTCTCCTCTTCCAGCGGAGGGTGGTGGAGTCGGGTGGGATGGGTGGGTGGGGGTCTCCTCTGCTGGCTCCAGCTCTCTGCCTTGCCTCCTCACTTACTGAGAGCATGCTATTGGAAATCAGGATTGTTTTGAACTCTCAATTCTACGAGGTAGGCATTATTATCCCCATTTTAAAGATGAGGGAACTGAGGCTCAGGGACTTTGTCCTGTCTTAGAGCGAGTTCGTGGCCAACCAAAAGCAAAACCAGGTGTGGCCCCAGATCCCAAACAGCTGTGACGGCTCCTCTGGCAAACAGGGGGGCATGTCGATGGCCAAGCACAGCCCTGCGGCTCTCCACTTACAGGCTGTGGGATTCGGGGAACGCAACTCACCTCTCTTTGCCCCACCTATAAAATAGGGGCACTGATCACACCTTTCTCCTAGGGCTTCGGCGGGGCTGAGGGAGTTAATATAAGCAAAGCACTAAGAACAGCGTCACCGTTAGTAAGACGTGCTTCCTATCAGCCTGAGATCCAAGCAGGCAGTTTGCCTCATTACTTCCTTCAGTCCTCATAGGAGCCCTGTGAAATGGGGGTGTCGGGCCCTTTACACCGAGGAGGAAACTGAGACTCAAGAAATATAATCTCAGGGCACCTGGGTGGCTCAGTCAGTTAAGCGTCTGACTCTGGATTTTGGCTCAGGTCACGATCTCAGGGTTGTGAGATCTAGCCACACATCCAGCTCCACGCTGGGCTTGGAGCCTGCTTGGGATTCTCTCTCTCTCTCTCCCTCTCCCTCTGCCCCTCCCCATCTCTCTCTTTCTCCCTCTCTAAAACAAACAAGCAAACCAACAAAAAAAGAAGTATACTCACGGGCCTCAAACCTCACAGGGAGTCAGTGACGGACCAGACCAGACCTGCCTCCCTGGAGGTACCAGGCCTGGCTCATCAGGACACAGGAGCGAGCACTCCAGCCCTGGATGGGAGTGGGACCGGCTGCCCTCACCACCCCTGGGGGCTGTGACTGCTCAGAAGGCCGGGCTGCAGGTCCAGGGTCTGTGGCCAGGGCTCTGGAATTCTCTACTTTGCTTGGGGAAGGAGGCAGTGATAATATTTTCTGTTCCTGGCACACAGAGTGACCACATGTCCCCGGGGGAATGAGGTGGCTAGCCCCTGGGTGGGCATAGGACTGCACGGAGCTGAGCTCCGGGCTCCTTCTGTGTGATCTTGGGCAAGGGGTCTAGTCCCTGCACCTCACTTCCCAGAGAGGCTATAGAGAGCATAGAGAAGGGGACGGCTGGAGCCCAGCACTGCCACCTGGTGTTTGAGGCACTCAGGGCAAGCCAGCCGAAGTCTCCCAGTTACGGTGTGGATCCGATGTGGCGCCTGACGCAGCCTGGCAGGCAAGGAGCACTCAATAACTGGGATGTTGCTGCTGTGTCCTCATCCGAACCCCGGGCACGACCACTCTGCTTCATGGTGCAGAATGAATGCGATGGTAGGCGTGGGCTTTTAGCTCACCGTCTGTAACACAGCACGCTCTCAGGCAATGCGAACTGGCCTGCATTTCACAAGTGGACTCCTGGGGTTAACTTTGGAGACGTGGAGTGAGAGGAGCAGTGACTGGTCTAAGAGTCTAAGCTCTGCCACTCTTTGTTGGGCCTCAGTTTCCCCATCCACGAACTGGGTACAGTTACATCCCCCAAAGTCTTGAGGTCAGGGGAGACCAGATGTCCAGAGCAGGAGGGTGGAGGGCAGGGGGTGGGGGGACAACACCGATGTCTCCTCCTGCGATGTCTGCTGGGTGGTCTCACCTGCCTGTTTTTCTCTGCTCTCTGCCGTGCCCTGCCCAGCCCGCAGCCCCCATATGTCAGGCTGTGGGAGGAAGCCGCCTATGACCAGAGCCTGCCCGACTTCAGCCACATCCAGATGAAGGTCATGGGCTACCGTGAGGACCCTCGCCCGCTGCTGGCCCCCCAGCTGGGACAGCTGCAGCTGGGAGCTAGTGATGGAGGAGAAGGTGGCCCCCATGATGCTCAAGGCTGGATGGAGGCTGCAGTGGTCATCCACAGGGCCTCAGATGAGGACGAGGGAGAAAGCAACCTGACTCCGAGCAGGCCTGGGTGAGTGCTCAGAGTGCAGGGGTGGGGGTGCTGTCCAGTTCCTGCATGAAGCAGGCGGGGCTGTGGGCCACTCAGGGCCAGCTGGGGACATTTGGGAGTAGTGAGGGCACGGGGGTGGGGACGCCCTGAGAGGCAGCAGGTAGAGCAGACGCATGAGTCTGGCTTAGTCGGCCAGGCCTGGGTTCGAATCCCAGCTCCTCTGCTGTGTAGCCTTGGCAAGTTTCTTATCCTCCTGAGCCTCAGTTTCCCCATATGCGAACAATCACTCCTGCCTCAGAGGGCTGTTGTGAGAACTGGGACAGTGAGTTCAAATCTGGACTCTGTCGCTGATGTGCTCTGTGACGTCGGGCAGGTCACTCGCGCCCACCCTGTCCCTGGCTCGTTATGAACTAGGTTTCTCATTCATCCATTTATTCACTCATCCCACCAACATAGCTGGGCACCTACTCCCTGCCAGACCTCAATGGCCCCCACCCTGCAGGGGCTCCCAGTCCGATGGGGGAGGCGGATGAGGGAGCAGAAGGTGACACCTTGTGTGGTGGGGGCTGAGGGCCCACAGGAGACCCCTGAGTGGCCAGAGAGGCAGGGGAAGAACCTGGTTTGGATCATAACATAATGCCCATTGCTTGAGCACCTGCTGTGTGCCAGGCATTGTGCAAAGGGCTTGGCACACGCTATGTGCTGTAATCCTTGGAGACAACCATAGGAGTGAGTATGATTATGTTCCCCCACTTTGTAGGGGAGGAAACTGAGGCCCAGACAGGTGAACTCACCTCCCCTGGGCTTTGCAGCTGGTGGCTGAAATTTGGACCTGGGCAGTCTGACTCAGAGCAACTCTGGCTCTCTGGGCCTTTGTTCCTGCAGCCTCCAGGCCTGTCCCCAGGGACCTGCACCCTTGGCTTCCTTCCAAGATGACCTGGACGTGGCCTCCGATGAGGGCAGTAGCCCCAATCCCTCTCCACCAGAGGGGGAGGAGCCTCACTGCCTGCCTCGGGAGCTCCGGGCCTGCAAGTGCCGGCTGGACCGCTTCCATGACTTTGCCCTGATCGACGCCCCCACGGCAGAGGGTGCGTCTTCAGGGGGCCAGCGGCGGGACACTGCCCTGTCCAGCTGCTGGCAACCATCCCGGGGGACGAAAGAGGAGGAAGAGAAGGCTTCAGACCCAGGTTCAGAGCAGTCAGAGCGGGAAGAGGAAGACTTGTACTATGGGCTGCCGGACAGCCCTGGGGACCCCCTCCCGGACGAGGAACTGGGCTTTGTGCCCGATGCCCAGGCCTGAGATGCATCTGCTCCCTGGATTCTAGCCCCGCACCACTGCTAACCCCCATGTGACCTCACAGGGCCTCAGTGTTCTTGTCTGCGAAATGGGGTTATGTGGAGGTTCATGCGAGACAGCGGGCCTGAGAGCACTTGAAGTGCTCAAAGTGGTGCATGGGGATGGGGGGCTTGCTGTCCGGGCTCTTCCACTGTTCACTTTCTTTGGGGAAGCGTTGAAGGTAAAATATGATTCACTGAGAAGAATTGCAGCTGCTGGGGCCCTCAAGAGCCTTTTCTGCCTTCCCACAAAGCAGGCCTCTGAACAAGACCCTCCTTGGTGCTACCCCCAAGGCCCTGATCCTCTGTGAAGGTCTCTCAGGGTTCCCGTTCCTATGGAGTCTTGTCGCCACCCCCCCCCCCGATGTCCTCTCCCCTGACCCACACCCAGGTGGATGGTGGGATCCGTCTTCACTCAGAGCTAATCACGTCCATCCTGCCCACATCCCTCCTGTGGCTCCCATCATCCCAGATCCAAAATCTTCCATGCCTCACCTCTGTGGCCCTCCCGACTTTCTCCCTGGTCAGCCCCGGGCCACAACCTCTGCTCTCCCGCTCCCCTAAGCCCGTCCCAGGCTGTCCCCTCCAGCAGCATGCCTTTTGCTTGTCTGTCTGGCAAATTCACGCTCATCCTTCAAACCCCAGCACAGATGCCCCTCCTCTGAAAGCTTTGCCTGATGTCACCATGAGTTCCTTCTGGCTCCTCTATGCCACCTTCGGGCCTTGTACATTGATTGCTGGCGCGTGACCACCTGCTCAAGGCTAGACCTCTGCTCTGCTCACCTCGGTACCTCCTTGCTCAGATCAGTGGTCATCGAAGGCTGACAAAACTGACCAGACCCTTTTGCAGATGATGCCCCCACCCCTAACTCTTAGACTCGCAGGCCCTTTACCCTCAGGCAGTCAAACCTCCGAAGGGCATGCATCGGAGTCACAAAGGCAGGCAGAAAGCCTGCAGAGAGGCCCCCTTCCCTGCAGAACACATCTGCATTGGCTGAGGATGGGGGCTGAAATGAAGCCTCCTGGCTTGATTCAGTTTGATTCGGGTGGTGTTTACTGAGCATCTACTGTGTGCTGCACACTAAGCTGGGACTTTTAGGGGGAGAGAGACATGAACTGATAAGTTCTTGCCCTCCAAGAGCTTACCATCTAGTGAGCTTGGTGCCTTGTAAGTTAGGGAGCAGAGCAGTTAGAAATGGACGGTAGAGTCCAGAGACGGCCGAGTGACAACCACACAACCACCTGGCCCATCGAATGCAGGGACAGATGGCTCAGGCTGCCTGAGCAGGCCCTGAAGATAGCACTGCGTTGCAGCTCCACGGTGTCATGCTTGCATCAGGCTGATCCGTGCAAAGTGCTGGCACACCCCAGCATAGACTGCAGGGGCTTCGGAGAAAGGGGCGGCAGCAGACCTCCCACCAGGTCCGCGCACACAGCACTTGCACCCGGGCCCACTGGGAGGAGGAAGGCTTCATCGAGGCCAGGCCTCTGGGTGTGGGGTGGGGATCTCAGCCGAGGGCAGGGGCTGCCCCCTGTGCTCAGTCAGAAGTGCACGCCCCTGGGCTGCCTGGGTGGCACCGTTGGTTAAGCCTCCAGTGCTTGGTTCCGGCTCAGGCCCTGGCCTCAGGGTCGTGAGACCAAGCCCCGCATCAGGCTCCACACTCAGCACAGAGTCTGCTCAAGACTCTCTCTGCCCTCCCCCCCACCAATAAAATAAACAAGTAAAATCTTAAAAGAATAATTTAAAAAAAAATGAAGTGCACACCCCTGGAAACACACTCCTCTTTTATTCTGGGTCATTACTTCCTCCCAGTAGGAAAGCCTCTATAGTGAGGGGTGCCCCCGGGCACATGCCTTCTGTTGTAACGTGGTCCTGCTAATGCCCCGAGACAGCAGACGCGGCAAGGTGTCCCGTGTTCCTGCACCCTGCTTACTAAGGCAGGGGAGCAGGTGACCTGCACCAGAAGGGCCGTCTGGGAAAACAGCTAAAATAAAGTTTTCAGTGTTTAAAGGGGTCACTTTCATCTGCAAATTCTTTTATGTGAAACCACCCGTTCCCCCCTGGGCAGGCTAAATAGGGCATTGTGCCTGGCAGGCACTGTGGGCACTCTCTGGAAAGCGAATGCCAAGCACGGGGCATGACCCCACGGGACAGCTGTGTGGTACGGAAGCTCAGGGGTGGCCCCGCACCCCTGAATCACAACTGCAGCGCATTCCCCAGACCTCACCAGAGAACCCAGAGCCCCGGGCTGCCAGCCCGCCGGCAGAGAGACTCACCCTGTCCTAGGGAGTGGCGCGGGGCAGCGGTGGGAGCGCTCGGGGCAGCAGAGAGAGATGGCAAGATTCAGGCTTTGCCAGTCCTGGCTCCCCCCACATCCTGCAGCATGATGGGGAGCCCGTACGCCGGTCTGCCCTGGACAGTCCTGGTTTATGCCCTCTGTCCTTGCTCACTGACCATTAGTGCACCCTTTCACTATCAAAGTCATCCCACTTGGATGATAAATGATATATTCACCCTACGCTGTGAACTTGGGCAAGTCTGGTTGCCTCTGGGGCAAAAGGGAGGTGATGACCCCCTGCCTTCGACTTCGGCAGAGTTAGGCGGTGGGGGTATTTGACAGAACCCGTCTGCCAATGCCCTGTAGGAGAGGGCCACCGGGAGCTCACCCCTAGTTAATAGTTGGGTTTATTACTCATGGCAGCGAGGGGGATGGACCCCATGGGAACTGTGTCTCAGAGGGCGTGAGAAAGGGCTTCCTGAGAGTTAGGGGATGTGAGGGAGGGTCTGGGGAAGCAGGGCTCTGCTCCATGTGGGATACTGTCGGGAAGCCGGGCCCAAGCTGAAGTGATTAGTCAATGTGATCCAGAAGGAGGGAAGGCTGGGCCCAAGCTGAAGCTGTCGTTGGCAAAGGGGCAGCAAGCACAGCCCAGCCAGGAGAAGGCGGCGTGGGCATCGCGCGGGCTTGCACGGTGTTCATGTTTGCCTGCACTCAGCTGTGGCTCCTGGGGGGTCGTGATTTGCCAACGTGGTCACAGCGTGGCCTTGCCTGATGCTGGTGTTGCGTGGAATTGTTCTTGGTCAACAGGACACCGAGACTGAGCTGCAAGGGCTGGGCTGGCCCCTGGCTGCCGAGCTGCTGTTCTTCCTCAGGGCTTGCTAGTGACTGTGGGGGACGTGGGGGTGGGGAGGAGATCATGCCGTGGGGTTCGTTTGAAAGGAAGGGTCTGCCGCTTTTTAAAAGTTTGAAGAGCAAGGGGGCAGAGGGGCTTTCATTTCTTTCCGCTCTGACCTCCCTAAACTCCACGATCTGCCTCGCCGGTTTGTTACACCTGAAATCCCACCACCGTGCTCTGTTCCCTTGGCCTTGACAACTCTCAGTCTCCTCTAAGAGCACGGGTCTCTGGGATGGCCCCTCTCATTGGCTGATGAGCTGGGAGGAGGGCCAGGTCTTCCTGCAGGTCCAGGGCTGGGGGTGGCGCTGAACGGGCCTGAGGCCACGGCAAGCCTGGGATGTCAGCCCTCAGCCCCAGGCTCCAGATCCGTGTACCTGGCAGAAATTCCTGCTTTTTTCACCCTCCGGTCAGGTCAGGGGGACTTTGGAAGTTTCCACTCTCTGGGGAGGAAAAGGCCCCGGAGGCATAGTCCCTGCCCTTAACTAAGAAAGACAGTGGTCCCCGGGGGCGGTGAGCTTGGGCTTGCCCTGACCTTGGGCACGTTGCAGCCTCCCCGGGCTTCTGTCCCTGTTCGCCATGTGATTAGGGGGAGGCGGACATGATTTCACTTCTATTCCCAGTCCTTAAGCGCTGTTTCAGTTGCCCTCATGCCTATTACCCCAACTTGTCCTCACAGCAGCCCTGGGGACAGATCTGTTAACCCCATGCTGTACGTGTTTGTTCCAAATCCTGGACTCTGGAGTCAGAAAGACCTGGGCTTGCACTCAGCCTCTGTCAGTTCCTTGCTGTGTGACTTTGGACAAGTCACTGCCCCTCTCCGAGCCTCAGTGTCCACATTTGTGCAATGGGGAGGATGTTTGGGAGGAGAATTAATGAATATTACGCTCCTGGCACTTAGCAGGTGCTCAGACAGCGTCAACATGTCCGTCCTTTCCTCTCTGGGTCTCCACTTCCTTCTCTGCACAAAGCGGATCAACTCTGTCCTGCTTACAAAGTGGCAGTAGGTGAGCAGATTCCCAGTAAGATGATGCATGTGAAAGCTCTTTGCAAAGGACACAGACATCTATGGTGTGCCAGGTGGTGAGGGGCAAGTAAGCTGACGGCGAGCGGCAGGGAGCTAAGGCTCCTACTGCAAGGTACCTCCTGCAGGAGCAGGAGTGGGAGGAAGGAGCAGCGCGTTGAGCGAGAGTGGAGGTGTTCCAGGAGCGAGGAGGAGGAACAGGATGGCTTGTGTCGGCCAGACCAGGCAGCAAACAACGCTACTGAGCATCCGCAAGTGTCAGGTGCTGTATGTATGTTAGCCCTCTGAACTGAATTCTCCCTCCAGCCCTGAGAGACTGGCATCCCCTGGGGCAGAGCTAGGATTCACACGGAAGACCCTGAGCCTATGCTCTTCGTGATCCTATGCTCTTTGCCACGCATGTAGCATACCTGCTAAGCTCTGCTCGCCTGATCTCATTTCAGTCTCAAAACCTGCAAGGTTGGTGTGTTGTCTCCCTTTAACAGATGAGGAAACGGGCTCAGAGAAGTTGAGGAATGTGCCCGTCCTCCCAGAAAAGGGCTAAATGGAGACAGGAAGTATAGCTATGAAAGCCTTCCATTCCTGGCAGGAATTATCCAGTAGCTCCAGGTCATTCCAACCTACTGAGGATGGGAGAAAGACACATAGCAATACATGAGGCAGCAAGGTTCCATTGAGCACCTACCTACCTGTGCCTTTCCCTGCGCTAGAGCTGAGGGCAGACATGGCCCTGCTCCCACACCATCCGTGACTCCCTATTGCCCAAGGCATAAGGGCAGAATCTTCTGCCTGGTGTTGGAGGCTCTTTGTGACCTGCCCCACCTGCCCTTAACAGCCGACCTGTTCACCACTCCCCAGGGCAACAGCCACTGGAAACCCGACCCTTCACACCATGCTGTCTGTGCGTGCGTGCGTAGGCTCTCGCCTCCGCCTGATGCCCTCCGCCCCTTCTCTATCATCTCTCAAGAACTGGCTCAAATTCCACCTACTCCCGAGGCCTGAACTGGCCCTCTGTCCCCTTCCAGGACAGAACCCATCTCCACCCCACCCTCTCCTTGGCATCCTTCCCAAATGGGGCGCCCCGCTCTGGTCTCAGCACTCCTTATGTGACTAGCTAAGTGTGTGCCAGTTTCCCCACCTGGACTGGGAGGTCCTTCGAGGACAGGGGCCTCTTCCTAGCTATATTTCTAACCCCATGACTTAGCAAAAGCAAGGGGCAGGAGAGTCGTTGCAACAGAATGGAATTTACCCAAACTGAACTGAACCAGGGGCCCACTCTGAAGGCTCGCTGGCCCAGGGATGAGGAGCGCTAGCTTGGGTGTAATCAGCCTGACTTTGAGACTAGGTCTCCCTCTGTCAAGTTCTGTGACTTTGGCCAAGAGACTTACCCTTTCTGGTCCTCAGTTTCCTTATCAGTAAAATGAGGTTAATAATATCTACCTAACAGCACATTGTGAAGATTAGGTGAGATGGTGCATGCCGAGTGCTCAGCATGTGTCTAGTGCCTGGTGAACCTTCAGTAAATGGTGGTTATCATTATCGTCACTGCTTGCAGAGATGACGGGAATGTGTATGAGCCGTGGGCATCAGCAGCCTGTGTGGACTTGGGGTTGCTAGCCAAGCACTGGATCACCTGCACTTCCCCAGTGTAGGTCAATGGACCAGCCTGGGCTTGCAGCATCAGACTTCCCTGGGAAGTTTTAAAAGTCCAGTGTCCTTGAACCACCTCCAGAGAGATCTGGGATGGTCTGAATTTTGAATAAACAAGCCAGATGAGTCTAGAGTACACAAGGACTTAGTCTTTTGTTTTTACATGGGTTATTAAGAACTGGAATAGTTGGAAGGTGACCCAGAGAAGGTGGGGGTTGCAAGCCAGGACTTAAAGAAGAGAATGAAGGGACAAGGGTATCTCAGGCAGAGGGCATTGGTATAGGCAAAGCCCCACAGGAGAAAAGGAGGAAGAGGTTTCTAGAACATAGGGGAGACTAGCCTGCTGAAGGGATGATGGGTGAAGTCAGAGAGGGAGGCTGGAGCTTGGTCATGGAGTTCCTTGAATTCTGATGGGCAAGTGGGATCCATGGATGGTTCTTGAGCAGAGGAGTGACATGAAGAAAGAAATGTTTAGAGCACATTCTGGTTAAGAGATGCAAAAGAGAAAGGAAGGGAATATACTGATGGCAAGAAGGCTGGCCTGTGGCCTGTGGCCTGCGGCAGGAATTCAGTTTCCAACCTGGCCTGTGAAAGGTGTTTTTTTTTCCACCTGTGGTGGTAGTACTGGGTGAACGTCTGGTCAGGACTGAAGCTTGGTGGAGCCAGTGTCCCAGATTCCTCAGTGCTGACCACAAGCCCCGCCGTGCAGAACACCCTGCCGTGGTAGAGGCTGGGTCTTCCGTGTAAGATACCAGAACCCTGGCCAGGCAGTGCCCAGTTCAGGGATCACTTGAGGGGAGGGTAAAGGAGGGCCAGAGAGACACAGAAAGCACTTGGGTCAGATAAGAGGTCCCCCAGGTGATTTTTCACAGGGTGAACATTCCCAAACTACCTGCCCATTCTCCACATCAAACCTAACAAGCGCAGACCTGGGGTGGTGGGTAAGGGGGCAACAGCAGGCTTGGGATGCCTGATCATCCAGCCTGGGGGCAGAGAAGGGTAGGGGGAGGCTTCATTCTTCCTTCGTTCCTTGATTTATTCTGGCTGCAGACGCTCATCAAGCACCTGTTGATGTCACACTGCGTTCCAGGCACTGGGGATAGAGAGATGCATCCGACCCATGCCTGTCTGGGGGGCCCCACTCCGGTGGAATTATTGCAAAATGAACAGTGACAAGTTGGTGTGGTCTCTGCTGGGCAGAGGGAAGCACAGTGGGGGTCTGGCCCTTCTAGGGAGTCAGCAAGAGCTTCTCAGAGAGGTGACTCAAACCGAGCTATGTCCTGAAGTGTTTACTAGGGAAGAAAGGGGAGGGAGACCAGCTTGAGCAAGGGCTGGGACCCCCAAGGCCCCCCCACCATGTTCCAGGGTTGACCCAGGGGAAGGTGTGAGTGGAACTTAGGATAGGCGTGGAAGACTGCGGAGGGCAGGGGTGGGTATAGGTGGGACCTGACCAGGTGGGCTGAGGATCCTGTCCTGGAGCACATGGGAAAGCTCCGGCTGGTGGGACCGATGTGACACACTGTAGTGTCCATAGAAGGAGGACTTACAACACTTGGAGCCGCCCAAAGAGTGGGCAGTCACATCTGACAGGCAGAGCTTACAATTCTTAACAGAGAGAGCTAAAAATCACGCAGGAAAAGAAAAAGAGTTCACCCGCAGGAAAGATCTGTGACCCCATAAAAGAAACAAATGAAAAAACATGGTCAATCTCAGGAATGATCCAAGGAATGCAAAGTAAAACAACCAGAACCCATATTTTGCTCATAACATTGGCCACATTTCATAAAGATGATGACAGCAGGTGCTGTTGACAGAATGTGGAGGGACAGGGCTATTTCTTACGCCGCTGGTGGGAATGGAAAGGACACAGCTTTGGTGGGGGGGGCACATGGCTGTGCGTGGGGCTGCCCCTGACTCTGCAAGTCCACGTGCAGGAACATATGCTAAGGAACGAATCAAGTGTGCCAAGATGGCTTGCAGAAGGGGGTTTACTGCGGCCTTGTTTATGACGGTTCTAATTGGAAAGAATCTCAACATCCAGCAATAGGACACTGCGAAAATAATTAGCAACAGCGACGCACGGGAACAGTCTCGGGTATGGACATGGTGACCCTTCTGATGGAATTAAATCTCCTTTCACCTGCCCTCACAGCGCCACACACTCCGCCTGGAAGTATATGCGATCCTGTCCTTTCACGCTTACTTGCGAACCTTTTTGGGGACTTTCTGCGTTCCTCATTAGACCCTAAGCTCCCTGAAGGCAAGGACCATGTCTGTTACGTTTCGTCCTGCGTCCCCAGTGCCTCAGTTCTTGCAACACAACAAGCCCTCAATAAATAGCCGGTAAATCAATGACAGAGTCTGTCTTTTTTTATTGCGGTAAAATACACTCAACATCAAACTTGCTAGCTTACCACCTTTCGAGTGTCGGGTCAGTGCCATAAAGCTCATTCACCCTGTTGTGAGGCCACCCCCACCGCCCATCTCCACCTTCATCATCCCCAGCTGAAACTCTGCACCCATCAAACACGAACTCCCCAAGCCCCCGGAGACCACCACTCTCCTTTCTTTTCTTCTTTTTTAAAATCTTCCCTTTCCTCCCATGCCCCCGAGTCTATGTTTATTGATGTGGAAAGATGTTCATGATATAAAATTAATAAAAAGAGAAATTATAAAATAGAATGCAGCAAACACTGTCAATTCCTCTCCCTCCTTGATTTTGTTTGGAAGAATCTCATGCCCATTCCCAGGCGATGAATTATGATTGATCCAAAGCCAGTCATGACAATCCTATTTTCTACTGCAAGTCTGGCCAAAGAGACCTGAAAGGAAATTAGTTGGGGTCCCTTCTGAACAAGTTTTTGCTTTCCTGATAAAAATGCAGAGTAACTAGCTTTGCTGGTCTTGAGTACAGATGCAGTGGCTGGTGCTGCTGCAGCTCTCTTATCACCTTGAGGCAAATACCAAGAGACTCAGAGATCTTGGACATATGAACGGGTGAACCAAAGTCATCCATCACTCGTCTTCCAGCTATGTGAGCTCATTTAACCCGATTTGTTCAAGCCACTGTATTCACAGTTGCACTCACTCCCAACAGATATAGAATACGATCCCGTATATATCTATGTGTAACCATGAATAAAAAAAAATTAAAAAGATTATCTCTGGGTGATGGGTTTCTTCTTTATGAAATTTTTATTCTGAACATGTAAATAATGATCAGGAAGTAACATTTTTACATTCAGAAAGTAAACAATGATGCTAGTTCTATTTAAAAAAATAAAATACTGGGCTTCCAGGAAGTAGGTCACTCACTCCCATCTGATCAGAGAATTTGAGGGAAGCCAATGACTACCTGTGGGCATGCTGGAAAACGGATTCCAGCACGGAGTGAGGGCCCTGAACTTGACCTATAAAGGTCCCAACAGTGTGTTCTTCCAACCCTATGAGGGAGTCAGGGCAGACATCATGGTCCTAGGGAAACATGAAAACCTGAGGCTCTATAAGGAGAAGAAAAGTGAGCAAGGTCCCCAGTATGGCTGTGAGGGGCTGGACTTAGCCTCCTGTCCTCCCCTACTCCCAGCCAGCCCTTCCAGCACCCCCAAAGGCCCCACCTCTCCCTCTGGGCTTTGAGGCCAGACCCCGTGTCCCCGTGTTCCCGGCCTAGGCATGTCCCCTGGCTCCCACAGGACACGTCGCACCTCGCCCTGAGATTAGGGCCCCAGGCCTTCTCCCTGGGCGGGCCTGCCCAGCAGGTTCTCAGCCAGGGCCAGGCAGATTACAGGGTGAGCGGTGGGAAGGGCGGCGCTGGGGTCTGGGCCCGCGGCCCCAGGAAGAGGGGGCAGCTGTGGGGCCTGCAGGGCAGCTGACAGGCAGCACCTCTATTGGCCATAAACACAGATGGACACCAAGTGGCATTGCTGTCTTCCCGAAACAAACCCGGATGATCTCTGTGAAAGTGACCCTGGGGAGAAGTCGAAGAAAGACGAAGAACATGCCAGCAAAGAATGAAAAGGAAACATACACGCAGGGACTGGTGTTGCTTCTCCACTTGGCAACCGTCCCCCATGTCACCGCTGTGCTGCGTGGGGACACGGGGTGTCCTGATGAGAGCCAGTGTTCTTCTGTGTGTCCGGCGGGGCTGTTCTCGTCCTTGCACGCATGTCCCCTCATGTCCCCTCATGCCATCTTCAGCCCCAGGGGGCGGGTAGTGCCGTCAGAGATGGAGCAAAGGAAGCCGCCCTGCAGGACAGCAGGGCACAGAGATGCACAGGGTGCCGGGGGGCAGGGGTCACTTAAGGACAGCAGGGGTTTTTCTCTCTGGGGTGGTGGCTGCAGAGGCTGGAACATCAGGATGGCTTGTGCCCGTGTGGGCTCCTTCGAGGACTCTGGATGTTAGCTTTGACCCTCTCCACCTTTCTCCTTTAGAATGGGGTGGAACAGTCCGGAACAGTCTCATGTCCCCAGTGACTCCCGTTGTCCTCTCTGTCTCCCTGCCTGTCTCCTTCTCCTCCTCTTCCTTCACCTTCACAGGGATGATGCTCAGACCAGCTGCCTGAGCCTCCGTTTTCCCAATCAAAATAACAGGACGGGTCCATCCTGCCCCACCTCTTCCCACCTTTGACCTTCCCTGCCTGAAGACCATCCCATCCCGTATTCCCTGTGGGATCTTCCCCTGCCTGCTTCCTCAGGCCTGGGATGCACGGCCTGGTGAGGGTGGGATTCCTGCAGCGTGGACTTCAGGGCTTCTGGCTGCCCAGTCTCAGCTGGCTGCCTTCCCTGCATCATTAACGCCCCAGCCAGGGCTGATGGAAATATTGCGGCCTGGGGGTGAGGGCCAGTGGCTGGGAGCTGCCAATAGCACATTCCTCCGGGTCCCCACCCCCACCTGCCTGCGGCCCTGGGGCTGCCGGGGATTCTTTCCTTGTACCCTAGACCTCAGGGCACTTGATGCAGATTGGGTGCAGGCACTTGGGGTCTTTTGGGTGCAAACTGATGATACAGTGGGTATTTGTACGGAGGCCTGGGGCTGCCCGCCAACCATTCACCCCCCTCCCTCCATGCGAGTCCACTGTGAGGAAGCCCTTCCCTGTGCTATGAGAGCATAGAGCATTTGCAGAACTGTCATCATATTTGGCCTCACATATCCTTGGACAGATTGGAATTATTGTCACCATTTTACTAATGAGCACACTGAGGCTTGGAGAGGGGCAGTGACTCGCTCAGGGTCACACCACTTGTTTAGTGGCAGAGCTGGGATTACAACTGTGTTCTGGATTCCAGCCCGGGGTCTTGTCCCATCTGCCTCCCAGGCCTGTTGTAGGAGTACTGCCTGGAGGGGGCGACTCTGAGGCGGGTCTTGAAAGATGTGTAAGAGTTATCAGTGAAGAAACCCAGGCACTCTAGCCCTTCACATGCCTCCACTTAGAGGCCAGGAAGGGCACTCCAGGAGGGAACAGCATGAGCAGAGGCATGGGCCGGCCTGGTGGCTACGGGGTGGCGTTGAGCAGCCTGGACCACTCCAAACGCTGCTACATTTTCAGGGAGCAAACCTGCGGTTCCCACACTTTGGGCGGCCTCAGAATCTCCTGGGGCGCTTATGAAATGCAGATTCTTGGGCCCTGCCCTTGGAGATTCCGGGTCAGTCAGAGGAATCTGCACTTCCCGCAGGCTGGTTCCCTGACCCCAGCCCACAGTTCTGACACAGGTGGTGCCTGGGCCACTCTGGAGGAGACACAGCGGGACTGGGGGACTGAGGACAGAGCGGGGTGTAGGGGTGAGACAGAGGTGTGGATGGAGCCCTGGGAGCAGTGGCAGGGGCTGCACCCTCTTGGACCCCCCCATCTGTAAGTGCAGCTCTCTCCCCCCTTCCCTGCAGACACAGTTCCAATTCCGTTCCCACTTTTCTCCTGAGCTCTTATCACCACCTCGCAAACCGCACACTTGACCTCTTTGTTTATTATATTCTGCAAGAGTGAGGGGTACAGCAGGGCAGGAGTTTGTCTCTCTGGTGCACGGGCCTGACCCCACATCTAGCGCACTACCTGGGACATGTGTGGTGAGAGTGGGGCCTTTTGTTCTGTTCTGTTTGTGTTTATTTATTTTTTCCTGTGGAAGAGATCTGAGTGTGCTTGGAGGCTGGAGGAAATGGGGACAGCAAGCCTCCGTGTGCAAGAGGTGGAGGCAGAGAATGTCAGAGAACGGTTCCTGGAGGAGGCTGGGGGAAAGCCTGGGGACCCTCGACCCGCTGGACATCTCCTCCCTTTAAGCCTGCAGGGAGAGAGCTGGTGTGCGGAGAGCCGGTGGATGAGGTCCGTGTCCCCGGCCTCTGTGTTCTCCATGACCTGGCCACTAAGGGACACCCGGCGAGGGAGGAGTGCGTGGAGGCTCGTGGAGTATGATGGGTCTGGTGTAGCTCCTGAGCAGGGGCTTCGGGAACAGGTGAAAGCCCCACTGAGGCTGGCGCTCTGGTCAGGAATCTCTTTGGTCAGAACCTCCCAGGACAACCCCTCCCCCCCCCCACTCCCAGGAAGGGGTCCTCAAGAGACACTGAAAGCCAGCCTCCTGTCCCACTGTCCCCAGCTGGACCATGCACTGCTCCCTGACACCTCATTATAGCTGGACCCCAAATCCAGAGTTAGCTCCTCCAGGAAGCCTGCCTGGATCTAGTGCCGATTGGCTGAGCCCCACAGCATCTAGCCTGTCCCTTCCTTGTGGGACTGTCTCCTCCTGCTTTTCATCAGTAAGTGCTGTGCTCTTACCTGCCTCCCTGTGGGCTCGCCAAAGACAGGGGCAGCACCTGATCTGTCTCAGGAGCTGAAGCAGGCCACCAGCGACGTTCGGGCTCCGCCTGGCCTGGGCGGTCAGGCCCCGGCTTCTCACGCCGTGCACTGCGTGCCCCCTGCTGGCCCAGCTCGGCACAGCCACGGCTCCCGAGGCTGCTGGTTCCCGGGGCCCATTCTTTCCCTCCCTAGTTCCTTCCTTCCTCCCTTCCTGAAACCCGTCCCTGTGCCTGCCCTCAAAATCCTCCTTGCCCTAAAATGCCTGTCGGGACGTTCTTTGCCCTTCTTGCTCTACCTAAAGTCCCCTTGGCCTCCAAGGCCACTGCTTCCTCGGTTTCCTCTCCCACAGCCTGAAGTAGGGTGGGATCCTCCTTGCTCCTCACCGCCTCTTCCACAGCGCTGTCCTTCTGTTCTCCATAAATGTCCTGTCATCAGGTGACAGCCCTGCATACTGAAGGCTTAACTCACGGTCACCTTCTCCTGTTGGGAGGATTCCAACACGCACGCAGATAACCCTCTGGGTGCTCTGGACTCCCAGCTCGTCCCCTGCAAGACCTTGCCACCACTCCGTCTGTTGCACAAGGTCAAGAACTTTGTCTCTACCTGCAGTTGTGTCTCCTCCAGAACCTCAATGTTGGACACCCCACTTCTTAAAAAAGATTTTATTTATTTTATTTGACACAGAGAGAGAGCGCAAGCAGGGGGAGTGGCAGAGGGAGAAGCAGGCTCATGACCTGGGATCATGACCTGAGCCGAAGGCAGATGCTTAACCAACTGAGCCACCCAGGCGCCCCTTGGACACCCCACTTCCTGGTCACCACTTCCCCTTTTTCTAGCTCACTCCCAACTCCCACTTTCCTCGACACCTCCCACACCCACCACCCGCTGATGCTGCCAACTTGTCACCTCTGGTTCTGTCTCACCTCCTCACCTGTCTCCCTGGCTGAAACTGCCCAGGCCGGCCTCTCATCCGCCCCTTGCCCACCCGCTGCTCGCCCTCCCCCCGCTATGTATTGTACTCAGTGGGCGAAAACCCAGCCCCGCGTACACCCAGCTCTCCGCCAGCTCCGCTCCCGCACCCAGGCGGCCAGACGCAGCAAGGACACATGCAAGCTTTGTGGCTTCACTTAATTACCAACCACAGACCTCCGGGGGAGGGGGTGTCTTTGAGGTTGTCCCACAAACCCACGCATTCTAGCCCTTCTGTCATCTCCACTTATTTTATTTTATATATATTTTTTACAATTGAGGAAACAGAAGCATGGAGGAGATTGAGTGACCTGCCCCAGAGCCCATGCCCCTAGCCCCTGGGAGATGCTGCCTTGCCCCAAGATGACATCATACCTTCTTTCCTCTCAAACCTCCTCCCCCATCCTTCCTTCCAGCTGATGCCTCGCTTCCCACTTCAGTGAGAATCCAGAGGCCAGAGGAACCGCCTGCTCCTGCATTGACCCAGAAACCTGCAGCCTTGCCGCCCCCGCCCCCAACAACTGTCTCACTTGTTATGAGGATAGTATCTGGGCCCAGCCTTAAGGATAAACTCTCCACTTATGCACCAGAAAACACCCCGTCTCACCTCCCACAGAAATGCTCCCGCTCCTGCTTTGCTAGCTTGTCCCTCATATGTATCATAGCATGCTCTAGTAGCTTCCATCTAGGAAAAAACCCTTTCTTGGCCTCCTACTCCCTTTGGCCATAGGCCATTTTCCTGCTCCCCTTATAGGAGAGTCCCTGTACTTGCTGGCCGTCTTAGTTCCTTTGCCTGCATTCCCTCTAGCACCCTCTTCGTCAGGCCATTCTGTGTTGCCAGATCTCTGCGTTGCTTGATCTAATCACCGGACACCATAATCGGATCTGCTGAATCAATTTTCTGTCTTCACTTGCATGACCTATCGGCTGCTTTTGACCCAGTGGGCCACTTCCTCCTCCTGGACACACTGTCTTGGTGACCTCTGCCAGTCGGTGGCTTTGAACATCATCAGTATGCTGAGGACTCCCAGCCCCAGTGCCTCCCTGAACTCAGATCACTCATCCTGCTGCTGACGTGGCATCTTGATCTTCCGGTGAACGGTTCAAACAGTGGCAACAGCTTATTCTATGGAATAAAATACCATAAAGTCTAAAGTCAATCCACAAGTGAGAGAAATAGATCTGCAACATGTATGGCAGACAACAGGCCAATCTTCATACTCTATGAACAGTGGTTAGGAATCATTAAACAAAAGACCAACAGCCAAATGGAAAAGATGAACGAAAGACATGAAGACACAGTTCAAAGACAAACACATGTGGACAGTTTTTAAGCATATGACAGATCAAACTGTTTGACAACTGTGTTGGTGTGTGTGTAGTTGTGAGCAGCAGCTGCAAGCGGAATTCACAAATATCCCCGATTTCCTCTTTCTGGGCACTGGTGTGCTGCCACGTCCCAACGCAGAACTGAGGTGTGAACCCCCGACTTGCTTTGGAGGATGAGATGTGAGTGGAAGGGGCGTGTGGGGGTCACTTCTGGGTGGGAGCCCTGAATGATTCGCCACTTTCCCTTTCCTTCCACCTCAGGGTCCAGCATCGTTCTCCATGCTGGTTGGTCCTCGGTCTGGTTCTGGGGTGAGGGAGTGACGTGTGCGGCAAAACCCGAGGTGGACAGGTGCTGTGAGAGAGAAAGAAGCCTTTGTCATGTGAAGCTCCTGCGGTTTGCGGGTTGTGCCCACCTGAGGCAAAACCTAGCCTGTTCTCCCCGATTCCCCGGGCGTTCTTGGTGAGACTGTATCAATAGGAAATATTCACATGCCTCTCACGTAGAGACGCCACTGCTAGGAATTTATAAAACAGATACCCTCACACGTGTGCCAAGAGGCATGGATGAGGAGAGGCCCTGCAGCTTTGTTTGTAATAGCAAAAGACAGAAAACAGCCTGCACATTCATCAGAAGAGATTGGCGTAGAGGAAGTTACAACCGGAAAAACAATGAAGCAGGTGTAGATACACCTGTGAGTCTTAACCCCAAGTGCAGGGCTGGAGTAAGATGTTAGAGCTCCTGGGATCTAAAAAGATTAAGATGCCCCTCCCACCCCACCAACATTGAAAAAAAAGTTAAAAATAAATCAGGAAGTAAATGTTTAAAAGTCCATTAAAATTTTTTTTTATAAAAATGGAATAACCCTGAAGAGATAATAAATGTGGGTATTAGTTTTCTAAGCCCACTGTAACAAACTACCACAAATACGGGGGCTCAGAACGACAGACACGTGTTGTCTCACAGTTCTAGAGGCCAGAAGTCCAAACTCAGTTGTGCGCCGGGCCCGCTCCCTTTGCAGCCTCTAGGGGAGAACCACCCCCCCTTGCTTCTGGTGGCTCCCAACCTTGCTGGGTTGATGGCAGCCTCCCTCCCATCTCTGCCTCCCTCTGCACACGGCCTCCTTCCCTATACTCCTCTGTGTCTCCAATGTCCCTCTCCTTTCTCTTGCGACACCAGTCTTTGGATTTAGGGCCCATCCTACACCCAGGATGATCTCACCACGAGATCCTTAGCTTAATTACCTTGCAGAGACCTTATTTCCAAATTAAGTCACAGTCACACATACCGGGGACATATCTTTGAGGGGATACTATGTGACCCACTACAATGGGTAACAGTGATTAACCCTGGGAAGGTGGGGGGTCAGGAATGGGAGGGAGATGAACTTTTCACTGTATATCCTTTTAAGCTATTCACAGTTAAAATAACATCTTCTTGCAAAAAAATTTTTAAGTTGAACATAAACACAAAAAGGATGCTCCCTCCCCGCCCCCCCCAAAAGTATTCAGGTTCACAATGTTGATGCTGCTGAATGGCCTTACTTGACACTCAGGCCACTAGCAGCTGCAGACTCCATGTTTCTGAGGTTGGGGGGACAGAGAGCATAAACAGTGAGCTCAGGCTGCGGGCGGAAGTCAGGGGACCCCAAAAGTGGGGGAAGGCATTTCTAGAATGACAGATTTGAGAATGCTAAAGGGATGGTCTCCTTGCCCCTGAAAGAGGAAAGAAGGAGGAGGAAAGGATGGGTGTTGGCTCAGAGAGCACTCAGGGCAGAGGGGAGGACCGGGACTGGGGGGCTTCTGTCTGATCCTGATTCCCGCAACTCAGTGAGGAGCAGGCTAGTTAGCAGCCGGCCAGGGCAAGATGAGATGATACACCTGCTTTGGGCAACTTGTGTGTGTGTGTGTGTGTGTGTGTGTAAGGGGGTAGTTACCAAGGGACCAAAGCCCTGTGGAATGGCAGGAGGCCTAGCTGGGACGGCCCCTCCCAGCATGCAGTGCAGGGTGTCGGATGAGAAGTGACCCCCCCAAGGTGCCCGCGGGGCTTTCTTGGTCCCCCAACTTCCATCCAAACACCCTCTCTGAACCCTTGACAGTACCCCCCTTTGTCGGCCTGGGGACATCATGTCCCCGTGTGCACCCACGCTTGACCATCCTCTGGGTACACCTTAAGAACCCCTGGTAGGTGAGAAGCCTGGTGCTCCAAAGAGCATCAGGACAAGCTTGATCCCATCTCCCAAGGGCTATTCTCCCTACAGGAGGGGGCCGTGACCAGGAAGCGGCCAAAAGCACAATTCAAATACAATTCCCTTTATGGGGGCAGGCAGCCTGCAGAGAGAGGAGCTCCTACTTTGTGCCACGGATGGTGGGATATTCCAGGACGGAACAAAGTGGACAAGGCCCTGACCTCCCAGAGGTCAGTATCACCCTCCCTGGCTGCAGAGTGTTTGTTCAATTCACCCTCCAGAGTGAGGTGTTTGCCAACAAGGAGGAAAGGGCACTGACTCAGGGACCCAGGCTCAGAGCAAGTCATTTCACTGGGAACCCATTGCTAAACTGCACAGTGGGATCATGAAGTCTCCTTTGTTTCTTCCCCCACGAGCCCCTGGAGGGATGCTGCGCGTACAACCTGAGGCTGGGACTGCTCTTGCCCCGCGGGTCCCCCTGCCTCCTGTGGTGTTTGCCAGATGCCCCTTCAGTTGCGTTCTGGGACATGGTGCGTAAGAGGAATGTGCAAGTGGAATCGTTTGGAACACTGAGCTTGTGCCTGCAGGGGAATTCTTGAAAGTACATGTATGACATACCTGCAGATTAAAATACACAAAGTCTTTGTACCACACATCCTTCTAAGTGTGGATGTGCGTGCAGGGTGCCTAAGGCACAGAGGCCCGAGTGGGGTAGGAGTGGAGTTTCCAGGATGCCAGGCTAGGGCCCCACGGAAAGAATGGAGGGGGGAAAGCAGTGAGGAGTCCGCGGTCATAGGCAACGACAAGGAGGGCCAAGGTGGGGTGGTTTAACGGCGTTCGGGGAGGAGGCGAGCTGGGTGGCTGGCCAGTGACAAGGCACACCCCAGAAACACAGACGAGGTGGATTCAACTGAACTCGGTGTCTGGCACTGCTCAGGGCTCAGGGCTCAGGGCGGAGAGGAGGGGCGGGGAGAAGGCTCCTCTAGGGCGCGGGCTCACCTTCCAGCCCAGTTAGGATTTGGGGTTGTTGTTTCCTTCCTCTGAGCGCAATCTGACGCTGTCTGGGGAAGCGAGGCTGAAACCTGATCCTCCAGTCGTGGGGCTGGGGGGCCCGTTAATGTTTAATCGAGTAGGATCGTCCCACGGGGCTCCGGGGGCTCGATCTCCCGGGGCCCGGGCGTCGCGCACCTAGCCCCAGAAAGTTTCCGCGCGGCCGTGGAGTTGCGCGCCGCTGCAGACGGGCGCCGCTCGGCTCTGCTCGGGGTCCGAGCCGGGAGCGGAGCAGAGAGCGGGACAGCCGGGCCCGCATGGCGCAGCCCCCACCGGGGCCCCGAGTCCCGCGCACGGACGGTGCTCCCCGCCGCAAGGCACAGGCGCGGGCGGCCTGGACCGCGCGCCAGCCCGGGTGTCCCCGCCAGGGCGCAAACCTCTCCTGTCCCCGCGATGGGCGCGGGCAGCTGCGCGCGGCCGTGACGGCGGGGGCTGGTGCTCCGGGGTCCCGCGGGCGCTCCCGCGCAGGGGCACGAGCGCGGCCCGGACGGGAGCTGGCGCTCGCCTCGCCGTCGCAGCAGGAACAGCCGCCCACCCGGCCCCGCACGTGGCCACCGCCTGCTCGCGCCGCTGCGCCAAGGTGCGCGTGCCCGAGGGGGAGGCGGGGGCCGACCCGCAGCGGGGACCCGTGCAGTTGCCGTCCCCTCTCCGGCCTCAGTTTCCCCGCGTACCGGAGGGGCTGGAGCGAAGGTTTCCAAGCGCCCTCCGCTCGCCGGCTGACGGGCTGGGCGCGGATGCCCGGGGGACCGCGGGCGGAACCGGCAGCCCGGAGGTGCGCCAGGCTGGGAGGCGGAGGCGCGAGGTCGCGCGAGCAGAGCGCTGCCGGGGTCGCCGGTCCGGGCTCAGTCGCGCCGCAGCACCGTGGCTCGGCGGGTGAAGGAGCGGCTGCGCGGACAGCGCCCCAAACCGCGCCGCACACGGAGGCCGTCGCCCTGCTGTCGCTGTGCGTTCTGACCCGGCTCGGGAACTCCAGGCCCCGGAGGTGGGCAGCGGGGTGGGCATGGGGGCTTGGAGAGAGACGGCACTGTCGCGGTCCGGGCGGAGTGGGAGAGACGGCGGCTCACAGGGGCGGGGGGCAATTTCTTCGAGCCACGAACTCATATTCTAGTATGGCACCTTTTTCAGCCGAGCGAAAGAACAAAACGAAAGGGGAAGAGGCGGAGTTGTTCTGGAAGCCCGCAGGGGGTCCTTGGCCCAACCCCTTGGGAAGGGCTGCGGGTGCTCACGGGCGGGAGGCGGCGCGCCAGGTAGCGGGAACCAGGAGGCTGAGCCCCACGCCGCAGCGCACGCCGCGGTCCGCCCAGGGTGGCCCTGGCGACTTTCCCGAAGGTCAGTGCCAGCACCTGGCCCCGGGGCTATGGGAGCTCCCTGCTCAGGGCCGCCTGCTTCTTTCCGATTACAACCTTCCCAGGCCTTGGGACTGGTCCCCTTGCCCCGGGTTGGAGTCAGAACTGGGGTTGAATCCTGGCTCCATCGCTCACAGGGGGTGTGGTGCTCCGCAACCTCTGGGCTTCCATTTCTTCCTCTTTAAAGGGGAGGTGACAGCCCTTCCCTAGGGCTTGTTGTGAAGGGAAAGGAGTTCTTGTGACAGCCCCATGTGAGGCAGGGCAGAGAGCTGGCTGCAGTGACCTCCTGTGACATCCTCTTCACTCCACACTGCAGCTTCTGGAGCACTAATGGATACCTGCCCCAGCACCCGGGGCCCAAGTGTGCCAGGGTGGGCGGGGGCACCGGCCCTTAGGGTTGCCTGTGCCTTCTGTTAGTTCTCCTTTCTTCAGTCTGGCTTATCCCCCCCCCCCCAGCTGTAAGCCCCCCTTCCTTGTTCCCTGAGGCTTTCACCTTCTAGAAGGACGTTGCTGGGATGAGAAAGGGCATTGCAAGTCACCACTGCCCCCAAACAACTCTTCCAGAAGTAGTGAGCAGTGAGTGCAGGTGAGCAAGCAATCGAAGATGTTTCTGCCCTGGTGGAGGTTTGGAACAGGAACCTCTGAAAGTTCAGTTATTCATTAATTCAATGGATATTTGTGGGAATTGAATTTAGAGTGATGGTATTTTTGCCAGGCAGAGAAGGATTTTGGACTAATCCTTTTATTTTACTCCTGAGAAGCTGAGGCCCAGAGAGAGGGGGTTCATCCCCCTGGTGTATTGGAACCAGAATTCTACTTCTCCATCCACTGCACAAAGTGCCCTCCCAATTCATTAGATTTTCATTTAGTGGAGGGGCATTTTAGATGGGCCTTTGAAGCATAAATAGGAGTTTAATAAATAAAGGTAGCAGGAGAGTTTTATTCTAGGGGAAGGGGTAGTATGAACAAAAGCACAGAGCTGGGAAGGCCAGAGGTGGAGAATAGGAAGCGCATGTCCACAGCTCCTTATCTGCCTTCTGAAATGGAAAATGTTCCAAAAACCAAAAGGTTTTCTTGTAATCTATTTGGTGGTAACCTGACCTGAACTGACATGAAATTATTTTTTTTTAAAGATTTTATTTATTTATTTGGCAGAGAGAGAGAGTGGGTGTGAGAGAGCACAAGCAGGGGGAGCTGCAGGCAGAGAGAGAAGCAGGCTCCCCGCCAAGCAAGGAGCCTGATGCAGGGCTCGATCCCAGGACCCTGGATCATGACCTGAGTGGAAGGCAGACGCTTAACCGACTGAGCCACCCAGGCGCCCCAGACATGAGATTATTTATAATTTATTCTATTTATGTGAGTATTCATATTCATATATTTTGTTGCATAGATTACAGTATGCTGCTCCCAACTCCTCTGAGCACCTTGATTGCCCATTACTACCTTTGTAAAGTCCAAATAAATGATGAATCTTAAAACCCATTTGGCCCTAACTTTAGGTAAAGGATTATGGACCCTACTCTACTCTGGCTGGGGCCCAAGGTGCACATATAGAAATGTGGGAGGTTAGGTTGTGGTGGAGACCAAGAGGAGCATGGAGTTTGAACTTTATCATTTAGGGTCTGGAGAGCCACTGAAGATTTGTGAACAGGTGTGTCTGTTTGAGAGCAGTAGAAGCAGATAAGAGCAAGCACGTCTGTGCCTATGGACTGTGGCCTTGTCTTTTCTCCCATTTGAAAATTGTTGCTTTAGTTCACTCACGCATCCCTTGGGCTTGCATTTGCAGAGCATGAGGCCGGTGCGTAACACAACCACCTCTCTTAGCCTTCCCAGCAGGCCTGTGCCAGAGATATTACGGTTCCCACCATACAAAGGAGATATCTGAGGCTCAGAGAGGTTGAGGGACTTGCCCATGGCCACACAGCCCGTAGTGCCTCTGGAAGGGGTCAAAGAGTTACTAGAATGGGGAGGAAGTGATTTATTCTGATGGGGTCTGGGGAGAGAGGTGTAACTAGAAAGGTCTCTGGAAGGAGGTGACCTTCAGGCAGGGCCTCCAAGGGTGGTCCCGCCAGGGTTGGGCCCACAGAGAGCTAGGTGCAGGTGCAGAGCGTCCATTCTCGAGTGGCCCATGGTTCCTGTTTTTGCTGACTGCCAAATTTGAAAGTGTTGTATAAACTAAGTTAATGCTAATAGTTGGCCTCTGTGTGTTTTTTGGGGTCCTAATTTGGTAGCTTCTCTTGAGACCTCCTAGACTGGACTGTATTTCTTTTGCTGTAATTCTCATTTGTTAGTAGAGGTGGGTAAGGGACACATAGCATTATTATTATTTTTTAATGTCGTCGTGGCACTCCTCCTTGCTTGGAGCCAGGCTGCCCGGGGGTTGCCGGACATCTGCATGGTGGTGCTGAGGGAGGAGACCCATGCTCACAGATGGAGTGCACTGCCCGCCGCCTGTGGGCCCGAGCCACCTCCCCGGGGGTTCCTGCACGCCTTCCACGAGTTCTTCCCTGGCTTCCCGGTGCAGGGCATGACATACTGGGGACCGTTCTTAATGTACCCATCGCTGAAACATCTATTGAGCACTTCCTGAGTACCAAGCACAGTGACTCCTGGCTCTAGGTACAGGATGCCCTTTCAGCCTGGCCATGCCCCAAAGGTATTTCCATCCTCATTTGAAAGATGAGGAGACCAAGGTTCAGAAGGGACCACACAGACAACAAGGGGCAGAGCTGGGATCAAAGCCAGTGGTCTGCCTGCTAGCTGTCCTGTGCTGATGAACTTGCTGCCTGTGGGAACCTCACAGGGACAGGCCCTGCAACATCAGTGGGGCTTGTGTCATTTTAGAAGAGCATGACTCAGGGTCCAAAATTCCTTTGAAGCGGATGCTATTCAGAAGGTTCCTCTCATAGGACAGGTAGGCTCTTACTCCCCTAGCATAGCCTTGAGGTCACAGCTATGGTGCAGGCGCAGAAAGAGGCCTGGGTAGCTGAGGACTTCTGGCCTCCCTTTTCCTCACCTTGGCCCTACTGCGAGTCTGAAATACCTCTGTTTCTCAGCCTCTGCCCCTTTCCCCACACGCCTCCTCCCCCCTTCCGCCCCCTGTCCTCCTAACTTGGTGAGAACACAAAGTTCCTGTTTTCACACTGCTTCTCTACTTGGCTGAGGAGCTTCACGGCCTCCTCAAGACCCAGAGTGGGCTCCGCGCTGGGTGTGGGGCCTGCTTAAGATTTTCTCTCTCCTCCTCCCTGCTCTTTCTCTCTTAAAAAAAAAAAAGAACTAGGCTTTGGCCTTGTACCAGGCTCGGTTCAAGTCCCAGCTTAGCCCCTTACTAGTCCATAAGCTTGGGCAAATTCTTTTACCTTGCTGAGTCTTCGTTCCCTATCTGGAGGCTGGGCATAAACATAGGAATGGTCATTGAAGAACTAAATGAGATGGTGAGGTACTTAGGCAGACAGTAAGTGCAGAAAGTCACGGAGGCTTTGGCAGGTTAAGGAGCCCACAGGGAGCCTGGGGCACCCAGAGACGAGTGGCTGGGCGAGCCGTTAGCCACCTGTCAGACTTCTCAAGCCTGGAGTTTCTTTGGAAAAGCCAGCCGGCTCAACCCACGGGGTGGATGGTCCTGCTGCCCACGGTGGGCAGGTGTATCTGGGCTCTCGGTGTTGCCGGCCAGGGCCGGTGGCCTTCTGGAAGGATACCCGCCTCGCTCTCCAGCCTCGGCTCCCGAGGCAGGTGTGGATGCCCCCAGCCCCCAGGATGGAGGGGAGGATGGGCAGGCCCGACCCCTGTGGGCTTCATGTGGTATGCTCCTGGAGGCTGACCCGGCCTGGCTGTGGAGGGTGTCGTCAGACACCCCAACACAGGAGCCCGGGGCGGGGAGGGTCTTGAACTTCCGCCATCCTAGTCTATGAACCCTACCCCTCCGCGACCACACAGCCGCACCCCTGAGGCCCGGTCCCTCTCCCTCCTGGATCTCCATCCCTGTGACCTTGGGCCCTCCTTCTCTCCCCTGGGCCGGCACCATCGCACCCTCAGCCTCGTCCCTGCCTCCCCCTGCTCCCCGCTGGGGCTGGAATGGAGACCCATGCCTGCTGCTACTGCGGGGCCACGTCCTCGGGGCCAGGAGAAGTCCCTGGCTCCTGGCACCCCTGCCCCCACCGGGCTGGCCCGACGCTGGAGCCTGACTGCCCGGGGTGAAGGTCAGTTCTCCCACTTCCGTCCCGTGACCCTGGGCATGTGGCCTCAGCTCTCAGCTCTGTGCACTCCTCTCAGGAGGGATCAGGTAGGACCTGCTTCATGGGCTGTCGTGAGGTGGGAAGCTCCCAGACAGAGCATGGGAGGCCGCTCAGGGAGGGACTCGGGGCAGGGGCTGAAGGTGGAGCTGACCTTGGGTTCGCCTGGGTTCTGCCATCAACAGCCAGTTACTTCACCTCTCTGTGCCTCAGGATCCTCACCCATGAAATGGGGATGATGGGTGCTAAGCGCTTAGCTAGGACAATACAAATGTTAGCTACCATCATTATCATTCTTTGCTTTGAAGTCCGTGCCCTGCTACAGGTAACTATGAATGGGCTACCTTGTGTGGAAAGCATGCCTGGTGCAGGTAGCAGGAAGTCATGGCAGGTTGAGGGGTGGAATCCTTGTTGCGGACCCAGGGATAGTGCCCCTCCAGTTGGGAGGAGGCTGAGTTGTCTTGCTTGGATGGAGCATGGGGTGTCCTGGGGTGAGTCCGGGGAGACGGCAGATGGTGGGCCTGGAATAACCGGCTCAGCTGATTCTCAAGCATGTATGTGCTGGGGAGCCACTGAAGGTTTAGGAGGAAGAGGGTGACAAGGGGCGGTGATGAGTTAAGAGCTGGCTCCAGGAAGAGCAGGCTGGTAGGGTGTGCAGAATGCAATTGCAGTGGAAAGATGAGCACAGTCAGGTGGCGGGGGCCCTTGTCCAGAGGAGAGACGAGCAGGTCCCACGGACCACTGGCCATGCTCCTCGCTGGGGTCCTGGTTTGGTGGGAAGTCCATGGTGTTCTGGTCACTCTCCCCCCCGGGAACGCCCAGCAGATAAGCTCAAGGGCACGTGCCAATTTAAAATCCTGGGAGCCACAGAACCTCGCTAGGAAGCCCACTCAAAGAGCTAAGGAAAATGCACCCTGCACACGCTGAGTGACTTCCCCAGGGCCCCTCAGCGAGGACACGGGGGCTTCTAGTGAAGGTGACCCCAACGCACCCTGCCCCCCACCAGGCGCTGGGCGGGGCTGCACCTGTGGGTCCTTGTTTCATCCTCAGCGCCACCCTGTGAGAAGGCGCGGTCACTCTTTCCATTCTACACATGGGCAAACTGAGGCTGGCGTAGCTGAGTACCACCTTCCAAGATCTTGTAGCTGGGGATATGTCTGACTCCCAGGCCCATGAGGGGAGGCCCCAGTGCCCCAGAGAGACTTCAAGCTCAGCCCTGAACTTCTGCCTGGGTGGGGGCCTGGGGGAGCTCCATCTCCTGGTCCATTTCCAGGTGCAGAGGAGAAAGTGCTTGCCCTCAGAAACTAAAGCTCAGAGAGGTCGAGTGGCTTTCCCATGGTCACACAGCAGGCCAGCGGCAGAGCTGAGAGCCCAGGAGTTGTGTCACTCAGGCTAGTGTCTCTCCTACCTTGACTTGTTTCTGGATTTCCCGGCTCTGGCCTCAGACCCTAAAGCGATGGAGTCTGAGGGTGGCAAGGAGGAGAGACAGAGGGTCCCCCAGCCTCCAAGGGTCTGGGCCACTCTCCTCTGCCCCAGGCTGCAGCCCCCAATGGGAGGCGGAGGACCTCGGCCCCCCAGGCGGCCCCACCAGTGTGTGGGCCTCAAGGAGGCCAGGGTCCATGCTTCTTGCCGCCCTGCGCCGGGCACAGTCAGGAATCCTAGGCCCTGCAGCGACGGTGACACGGCCTGTGGGGGCAGGACAGGCACCCGGCGCCCCAAGGGCTGGTGTGTGCCTGCCCCGTGCAGCTTTTCTGTGTGGCCCTCACGTATCTGGGCAGAGGTTTGTGGGGAACAGCACGTGTGTGTGTTTGGGTGTAGCTGGGCCAGTTTTTGCTTTGGGGCATAGTGGGGTTTGCTGTCTGGGCGCACTGCTCCCCTCGCGGAGAGCGTGCATGCCTGGTACATGAAGCACTGTCGTCCTCGTGCATTCCTTGGTTACCGCATTGAACAAAGCTGCCGGAGGCTGCTCGGGGCCAGGAGCCCCACTGGATTCTGGGGCCAGAGAGGACCCCGCTATGCCCCAGAGGAGGGGACAAGCGAGCTGAGTGAGGAGCAGCCAAGTGGCCGACAGAGCGCGGGTGCGCACCCGGCAAACCCTCAGTGCCCGCGCACCGGCAGCTCTCTCCTCGCCTTTAAAAAGCCGCAGGGAGCTTCTTAAAAGGAAGCCCTGGGTGGTCTGCTCTTAAATGCACTCCGAAAAGGTTTTTAGGAGCACGAGAGTGGTGTTTGTGGTCTGGATGACGCATTTCTTTAGGGCAAGGACCCTGTCCCCAGATCCACTGGCTCGGCACGGATTGCATGAGGGCTGTGGGGTTCCGGCGTTGTCCCCGGCGCTGGGGTACGAACCCGACTTCTTTCCTGAAGTGTCTGTTTTCGTGGGGGAGAAGGACCGAAAACGAAATGTGATATAGAGTACTTAAAAGATACGATGGAGACAAATAAAGCAGGGAAGGGAATGTTGGGTGTGGGGTGCTCAGGAGGGGCCTCACTGAGAAGGTGGAAGGCATTGCAGGGAACAGTGTCGCAGGAGTGGGAACAGCCAGGGTGAAGATCCTGACGTGGTGGGAGCATGCCTGGAGGGTGCCAGGAGCAGACAGGAGGCCTGTGGGATGGGGAACAGAGTGAAGCAGGGGGACCAGAGAGGGGACGGGACCAAGTCAGGTGGGGGTGAGGACTTTGGATTTTGCCTGAGTGAGCTGGGAGCCCCGTAGGGTTCTGAGTCCAGGGTTGGGGTGGGCTGTGCTCAGAGAATGGGGTGTCTGACCTGGGTGTGGACAGGTTCATTCTGGCTGCCGGGAAGACTCCAGGGGACAGGACAGAGGCAGGGAGACCAGCTGTAGACGAGTGGACATCCACTGTGACCGAGGGGTGGGGAGCTCTGCCCAGGTGGGAGTGTGGAGCGTACTGGAACCGGAAGGAGGAGCCTGCAGACCCAGGGGGCTGGATGTGGGTGGGAGGGCTGGGTGGTTCCAAGGTTTGTGCTTCGCTCCTGGGCGGATGGCGTAGCTGCTGACTGGCATGGGGAGGGCTGGAGGAGGCACAGGGTTGGGGTGAGGAGGAGCTTGGTGTTGGCCTGGCGATGGGCATCCCCTGTGTCCTGCGGGCCTGGCTCTTGGGTGCCCATGCAGGACACCTGCTTGCTTTTGTCCCTGGGTCCCGGCAGGTCACCATGGCCTTCGAGGAGGGCTGGACGCTGACTGGCTGCGCCCTCCTGCCCCCGGGGCCTCCCACACACTGGGGATCCCCACGATGGACAGCACTGCTGGTGCAGGAGGCAGGGCCAGCGAGGAGGCTGTGGGGAGCCGTCACCATCTGCTGTCAGAGCCAGCCCTCGGGGGAGCAGGCACCACAGGGGTCCCAGTGACTGCCTAGCCCAGGACTGTACATGGGGAAGGTGTCAGGGCCTGAGCTGTGGTCCCAGGCCTTGGGGGAGCTTTGTGAGGGTTTCTGCTTCCCTCTTCCTCTGCCCTCCTCAGCCTGGGCCCCAGGGGACGGGGGACACCTCTACCTTCCTGGAGCTATGGCACTGGCATGGTGGGGGCGGTGTGGGCTCCGTGCCCGGGAGAACGTGACCGCTCAGCCTGGATCGCCCTGTCCCCAGACCTGTGCTGAATGGGAGGCACCCGACATTCCACCACTTACACACACGGGTCAGGCTGTGCTCAGCTCCTGGGCAGAATGACCCCGAGGGCTCCCCGAAGGAGGCAGTCATCCTCCCGTGTGTGGGCACTTGAGGGCTGGAAGGGGAAGTGAGTGTGAAACAGGGAAATGGCTCCTTACCTCCTGCCCTCTTTGGAGAAGCCCCTTTGGGCTCCCTGATCAACGGAGGATCAGTTTTCCATACTGTGGGGTGCAGGCTGGCTAGGCACTGCCAAGGGTGATGCTTGCCCAGGTCTGGCCGGTGGTTCCAAAGGGCCAAGGTGCTTCTCCACCCACATTCTCACAAGGTTTCAGAGCAGCCCCGGGACAAAGGCAGGGTCTGTTCTACCCATTGGATAGAGGAGGACATTGAGGCCAGAATGAACCCATGGTCGGCTGCCAGGAGACCCGGGTTCAAGCCCCCGCTCCTTCTGTGGAGGGACCTGCGTCAGTTTGGTGATCTCACGGGCTCTCCCAGCCCTGCTGTTAGGACTCGCCTGGAAGACAGCTTTTGTTGACGATATCCCTAGCTCTCGTACCCACTCCTGAGCCCCTGGCAACAGCAACAGAGATCCAGCCGGAGGCGGGAGACCGGACCAGGTGCTTGAGGGGCCGGCCTTCGCTTCTTCCCGCAGCCCTCCTCGTGCCCTGCAGGAGGCATCGCCCAGGGCCGACTTTACAGTTCGCAGTGGGGCCCGCACCCCATCTCATCCAGCCCTCGCACCCACCCTGCACAGGACACATGCCGTCCGCCCTTCGGAGAGGAAGAAACTGGGAACCTGGGCGGGGGTGCCTGCCAAGCTTGCAGGGCCAGGAAGGGAGGTGGGGCCCACACATAATCGGGATTTGGCTGTAAAGCCAAGCCTCTTGTTACAGCACAGGTGGGGACCCCCACCTTTATAGGTAAACTTCCGGGGCTCAGAAGGGGTGCACAGGCCTGAGGCAGTACGGTGAGGCAGGACGGGGCACTGGGTGAACGGCGCTGGCAGGTTCTCTCTGATGGGGGGTGGGGAGGCTCTCAGGGGTGGGGGGGGAGGGCAACTCTCCCTCCCTCTTTGAGCTCCCTGACCCCCACCCAAGCAAACAAAAATAAGCATTTATCTATTTGGTCTGTTTGTAAACAGCTCTCTCTACTGCTTTATAGCAAGAAGCTTTTCTAGACTTCTGTTTTGCTTTTGTAACTTGGAAGATAATTGTTCCAGGGTTTGTAACATTTTTATTATATGGTGACTTTTTAAAATAAAAACAACTTTGTCACGACTCTTGCCTGAGTTTGTCTAGGATGACGCGTTGTTTGTACTAGGCACTTGATAAAAAGCACTTACGTCTGGCTTCGGATAAAATCTGTCTTCCCTGAGCCCCTAGGCCGTTGGGGCCCCCCTCTTTGGTAACTGGTGCCCCTGTGGCATTCTTGACGCTCTCTCCTCCACGTCCACTGCCAAGCTCTGGTTCCCTGTCTTTTTCATCCTCTCCTCCCCACGGCACAGAGTCAGTATTTATGGAATAAGATAAGTTAAACGACTGCCCAGTGCTTCTGTCATGAGTCAGCACTATATCCACGATCACGTTTCATGATTGGATATTATGAACAGTCTCAGGCCAGTTTGCGAAGTGTAATTATCCCATTCAATATGGGACCTCCCGGCCTCTCTGGGGTTGGTGAGTGTAGCTGTCTTAAGCAAGGCCTACCTCTAAGCAGCCCATATCATAAATGATAAGGCAATCTGCCTGCAAAGCAAAAATCCCCCCAAATTGTATTTTCTGACAACTTAGCATCATGGAAAGCGTTCAAGAACTGCCTGGGGCGCCTGGGTGGCTCAGTTGGTTAAGCGACTGCCTTCGGCTCAGGTCATGATCCTGGAGTCCCTGGATCGAGTCCCGCATCGGGCTCCCTACTCGGCAGGGAGCCTGCTTCTCCCTTTGACCCTCCCCCCTCTCATGTGCTCTCTCTCTCTCATTCTCTCTGTCTCAAATAAATAATAAATAAAATCTTTAAAAAAAAAAAAAGAACTGCCTGAAGCGAACAGCCTGAAAGCCATGGGCACCTTGGTGGGCTACGCGGTGCTGGACATGCCCTTTCCCCCAAGGGGGCGCGGAATCAGGTGTCGGTTCATTGGATAGCCATACCCTGACCGCTCCAGGCTCGAGAGAGGCCAACGACTTGGGTCTTGCCTACGTTGGCAGGTGGTCACTGCGAGTGGGACAAGAACTGGTGTGGGCCACAGGAGGAAGGTTTGGGGCAGCAAACATGGAGCCACATGCGCACACACAGGACATCAGGAGTGAGACTGAGACCTATGGTCTCGCAAGAAGCCCAGCTTGCCCAGGGACCTGATTTCTACTGGGACTGCTTGGGAGACCTCAGAGCTATGGGGGAGATGTCTGTAGGCCATCAGCCTGAGCCTGGCATCCTTATCCAAGCTCGGCAAACGAATCCTAAAATGGTCAGGCTATGCAGAGGAAAGAACCGCAGAAGGCTTACAAGAGCCATCACCCCTCATTATTAAAGAGGGGCCTGATTCACCTCATCAGCGCCAAGTTCCGAAAGCAACCCCAGAGCCATCTCGCACCAGGCCATGGGCCCGGGGCACCCCTCCCCACACCGAGCAGAAGAAGGTCGGCCGGACTCCAACTCTACATTTTTGAAAAATTTATTTTATACCCTTAGAAGCTAAGAACTCTGCCACTCATGAACCAAATTTAGGATTAAGATTCTCCCCTAGTTTATCTACTTCCTTTTGAAATTTTATAAACAAGATTTTGTACACAAGAGGTAGCAGAGGAAAATTCCAGTCTGCTTGTTCCAAGCTCAAAAGGTAACTGCACACATCTCAATGTTAGCAGGGGGGGTGGGGCAAGACAGGGGAAGTCCGAGGACACGATGCTCTGGGTCCTACCATTTCTTCTAGTTGCCAAGTGACCGTGTGAGTACTCCAGGAGAAGTCATGGGCAAGATACCTGCTGGGCTGCTCGTTTGTTTTCCTTCCCAGATGGCTCCGAGGGGCAGGCGTGGCACCCTACGGTGGGCCTCGCGAAGGGAGTGTCTTGAGAACACACAGCATTGAGTTAGTTGTGCAATTCCTACTCGATGTGCAGACCATTTTGAAAGGTTTATAAAAACATCTTCGTCCAAAAAATTGGCAGTAAAAATGACTCTTCCAAGGTAAGCCTGTCGTAATTGTCACTTTGTTGTACATTAAAAAAAAAGTCCTCAGCAGGTTTGTTGTAGGCTGCAGCCGCTGGAAATCAAGTGGTTCCTGGCAAAGAGGAAGTGATGGTCATTGCAGCAACAACACAAACTTAACCAGAGCGTATGATACACAACAGTGACGGGTGATCCTGATGGAGCCTTACAGTGAGGACAGCAGGTGCTGGGGGTGGTGGGAGGCGTTGTTTCCATAGGAAATAAGGGACTAGAAGTGGCAATTTCACTCCTGAATTTGGGCTCCTGAGAGTGCAGTTGCCAGTGAGGATATCCCAACACAGACCATCACTGGCATTTCAAGGTCATGTCCTACACAATCGTTTTGTGAGGATGGGGGTGGAGAGCAGGCTGCGGTGGGGGCGGTTAGGAAAACAGTAGGACATGGGAGTATTTATGAACTCAAAATCAATTTTAAAACATCACATTTGAAATTCCAAGAAGAGCAGAACCATGTAAAATTTGCCAACTCCTTCTGACCAATTCTCTGAGGGCGCAGTTCTGCTCTTAAACGCAGCCCCGTCTGCAGTGTCCTTGACAATGGCCATCGCTAGGCTGTGGGGGCTGTAGACACACATACAAACTGTGGTCCGGCTGCACAGTCACTTCAACGTTTAGTAGCGAAGGGGCTGGGGGCTGGAGTGCACAGCAGTGAAAGGTGTCTGTCGTGTGTCCACACAATGCGGAAGCCACCAAAAAGGCACTTTGGGGCTGGCCACGCCTCTTTGACTTGGCAAATCTAACCAACAGGGGCAACCTGGCACTTCCTAAGCTTCCCTACGTGCACGGGGAGTTGGAAACAAGGCAGAACACGTAACTAAAGGCAAAATAGGGTTGAAAATGTGTGTAGAAACTCAAAATACAAAATGTACAAAATACATGAGATACGTTGGCATATCCCCTTCTCCCCTCTGGAGAAAGGGAAGCTGGTTATCTAATCTGAAATGAGTGGATGGTGGTATACTTGGGAAATACCAACAAAATGGACAGTTGTTCAATTACTTTCTGGTTATTTCTGGGAAAATAAATCTTTGTCTCTTTTCAGTGTTCATTAGTCATGTTGAAGAGAAACAGTCTCAAGTTCCTTCTCCGCATTAAAATTACTACAACTCACAGAGCAGTGCTTCTCAACTCAAACATTTAACTTCATTTACAACCAGTACCAAGGGTTTTAGTAATTATATCTTAAGCAAAAGCAAATGATTGCAGATCACATGATTTAAGACTACAGTTTATTCAATATGTCTCCAAGCATTAAAAAGATAATTTTATGAAGTCAAACTCAATAAAATTATAATTTAAAGTGCTTTTTATTTTGCAGTTTTCAAAATTTGGGGAAAAATTCCATAACTTCTTTAGTGATTGATGTCAAAGAATGCACCTTGTACTTCTGGAGGACATTTTTTTTTTTTTTTTAATTGCTCTTTTCAACCTCAATTATATCAGAAAAATACCTTAAAGAGCATAATAAATTTCCCAATTTTTGATCCTGGTAACATTTCATCAAGATCCAACTTTTATGCCCAGGGCTCTCATCCTGACCCGTCTGAAATTCTATACAAATAGGGAGACATATTAAATACAAAGGTCTGTGTAAACGGAGTTCTTTAACTACTATTTTACAATGAAAAGGAATTTTATCACCTATCTTTACATCATTTTAAATTGGATATTCCTATTCAATGTTACTGCAAGATTAAAAATTTGCCCCCCACATATCTAAAGGCAGCTTGCTTTTTTTTTTTTAAATATAAAAACCAAAGGGATTTCTTTTGTAGCATCATAGGGAAAGCAACGGCTTTACCCCATTCACTCTTGTATGTTCATAACAAAAAAAGTCTGCCACCGGCTTTATTTCCTAGAATCTCCACAGAAACGTGAATCCCCGTGCGGACTGTGCCCCAGGATGGCTGATCCGGGGGCAGGCGTTCTCCCACTGCCAAACAGATCCTGAACCTTCTCCAGGGGCCAAGAGTGCCTTCTTTAAAAACACACACTCCTCTGGGATCACGGCAGGCCCCCCTAGTCCAAGCTTCGGGCTCTTCTAAAGGGCTCAAGGGTGAGAATCTGATTTCCAAACAGCGCTGAGCACCCGGGAACTGAGCTGACTCCTCACTGCGCGCTCGGTGTGCCTGTTCCTCTAGGGATCCACGTCGTCAAGGTCACTTCTCAACTCGCCTATCATCATGGGGGACTCTGAACCCTTTGAAAAGAGAAGGAAGTTCACTTCATGCACAGTAAAGTTAGAGAAAAGTTTCTCTGCGCCCACTGACCTGTGTTCGGTAAACGAGTGCATTTAACAACTGAAAGTTTATCAAAGGATAATAAAACAGAAATGTAACAGCTTATATTCGACGGTTCCCGATTATGCACAACTCTCATTTCCATGTTCTCCCAGTCACTGAAGGCACCCAGCGACTAGGCAACAGTGCCACAGCGCTCGTGAGAACTCAGGGGGGCACCGAGACGGGGCGGCTGTGCGCCGGGCACTGCGCCACTCTGCCGGAGACGGCTCTGGGTCACTCCTGAATTCTGCTTCTGTCAGCAGCTGTGGCCTTTGGTTTGCACACTAACAAAGTTCTGAATGCCTGCCGTGTGTCCTGGGGCTGCTGGCGGTGGGGGTGGGGAAGGCCCGAGGTGGAAGGAAAAAAAAGGCATTTGATAAACTACAAGAAGACCATTGGTATCCAGAAGTCAGAAAATGAAGGGGGCGGAGGTAGGCAGGGGCCACATCAAGCAGGACTGTGCTGAAGATTCTGGCCTTTACCCTGACAGCAATGGAGAGCCATCGAGGGTTTAAGCAGACGAAGTAGAGGGAAGCAAGAGCGAGGCAGGGAGTTCTCACAAAGCCCCAAGACACTAAGGTGCTTAGGACAATGGAACAGATGCACGGGAGAGATTTAAATGGTCAACCTGGCAGGACCGGTGAGTGGCCTACAGTGTGTCCGGGGCACAGGGTGCTGTTTATGATAAGGACACAGAGGGAGGCCAGCTCCGGTGGGGGCGGGTGGAGGCATGGGGCACGGCGGGTGTGAGGTGTCTTTGAGGAAGAGAGCTGGACTGTCCTGTGTGGCACCTGCAAGAATCAAGGTGGTGGAGATGGAGAACAAACAGCTGGAGGGGTTGGAGGAAGGCTGGGAGAGCGAGGTGCCATGGAAGCCCCGGGAGAGAGTGTTTCCCGAAGGGAGGAGTGGCCACCAGGGTCAGATGCTGCGGAGTGCTCCACTACGATGAGGCCTGAGAAGTGTAGGCTCCTTGTCACCCGACCGCTGAGCCAGGCAGGGGCAGGGAGCCAGCCTGGAAGAGGTCGAAGGAAGAGGGAGAGAGAAGAAACTGCAGGTCTGGACCATTCTTTGGAGAAGTCTGGCTGTGAAGAAGGGGAAAGAAGGCAGGGGATAAAAGGGAAGAAGAGCATTTTAAAAGGGTAAGGGAGAGCGGAGGGTGTGGGAAGACTGCGGGTGGTGATGGGCAGAGGGGGAGGGGTCGGCGTGTGTGTGTGTACACGCGTGTGCACGCCCACTGGCACGGGCTGAGTCTGGCAGCTGCGGGAGCTTCTGTCCTACAGCCATTGTGTTCTCTGCAAACGAAGTAGGCGAAGAGGCAAGCTGCTGAGCACCCCCCGGGTTAAACTGCACCACGGTGCTGAGCTCCCACGCCCCTTCTGGAAAGTAAGGGTTAACAGGGACCTCACAGGGTGGTTATGAGGATCTGAAAGGTTAACAAAAAACAGCACAGACCACATCAACAAGATTCATTTAACCAGGCCTCTGCGCCAAGCACTGTGGTGAACTCCAGAGGAGACCACCCTCCCGGCTCACGCCTGCTTCACCAGTGAGCGCTCCATACGTACTTCACTCCTTTGCCCACTAGACTGAGCAGCACTGAAAATGTTCATTTTATTTTTTTTTAATAAGCTTAAAGGTATTCTTTGACTCCCCTGACAAGTGGGTATTTCACTGGCCCTTCAAGGGTCTGTTTCCAGGAAGGCTGGTGAGAGTCAAAGGTGGAGGGGTGATTTGTGGCAACCGGCAGAAGGAAGAGAACCTGCTAGGAGGAACACTGCTGCGGCCTGGCCTTATCAGGCCCAGCTCCAAGGCGACAGCGCTGCCCACCAGAGCCTGAGGCCAGAGCCTCGTGGCAACCTCACTCGGCAGCACCGTTCCATCTGGAAGCACACTGCTGGTGAGCGCCGACAGGGAGCACTAGAGGGCGGGGCTGGCGCCTCCTCTTTTCCTTGATTACGAAAATTCTTTTTGGAAAACTTGAGAGCAGGTGGTGCCCTTTCCCATGAGGACGCGGGCCCCTGCTATACCTGTTGTAAATGCCTCTCTCCGTTCTCATTGGCGGGACTGCTCTCCGACCCGTTACTGCTCCCCGACTGCTCTTTCTCATTCAGCAAAGCTGTGGCATAGGCTAACGTGTCCTGTGAGAGATTGAAACACAAGAGGAAAAGTCAGGGGGTGTGCGGTGGCAGCAGTGCCACCGAAGAAGACAAGCCTTCACTTGATTGCTGGAGGTGGCGGGAGCCTCCCGGTGGCGCCCGCCCGGCAGCCACCAGCGCGCCCCTCAACCTCTGTGACCCACACTGCTTTTCTTCTGGCACATAATTTGCCAACTGCCCAACAACATGCTGTCTTCACAGAAATTCGCCTCTTCTGCCCCCTCTCATTTTTCTTTTTTAAAGATTTTATTTATTTATTTGATGAGAGAGAGAACACAAGCAGGGGGGGCGGCAGGCAGAGGGAGAAGCAGGCTTCCCCCTGAGCAGGGAGCCCGATGCGGGGCTCGATCCCAGGACCCTGGGATCATGACCTGAGCTGAAGGCAGATGTTTAACTGACTGAGCCACCCAGGCGCCCCAGCCCCCTCTCATTTTTAACCTACACCTCTTGTCTCGGAGGCTGTGGCTTCTGAGAAACACACTGAAAATCCTACCTGTGGGATTTCAAGCCACGTAAAACCAAAAGAGAAGCCTCACCTGAGCTGAAATTGTTCGCTGAAAGGTTTTTCCAGTTGATGTTTCATTAGAGACATTACTCTGTGGTGTCCAATAATGTTCTGACATCTGAGATGGAAGGTCAAAAACGCCATCAGACACGACAAACGCCCACGTGAGTCCACAATTACTGCCATTAGATATTTGAGTATAAAAAGCATCTAACACGGCACACAGATCGACCCAGAACTATCACACCGGCAGGATTTTACGTTCACTCTCGAGTTCAGTGAACCACTAGGTCTCCGATATTCACCCCTGCTCCCTCACCTATGAAGTTGACACTGTATCGAGACATGAACTTCATGCGTAGAGCTAGGTATCAACCGGACTGAAAAAAGTTGGAAGTCTGAAAGTAACTCTGAGGCCAGTCTCCACACGAAGAGCTTTTCCCTGGCAAGATGTGCTGTTACTGATCCCCGCGTGACAGCCAGCAAGGCTCAAGCTGCAGTTAGTTAGTTACCTTCTTCTGTAGCCACTGCACCGCCCAGCTCCAGTGGTGGGAGTTCTCCTTGAAGTAGTCCTTGGCAGCAGGGCACCTGGGGGGGTTGTAGGAGCCAAATGGTTCCTTGCAAATATACTTGTTTCATCTATACTACCTTTTGATTTCGATACACAGATGCAACTTTCACTGAGGTTCAGTTGTATTTCTACTAAGTTTTTACTTGTTTTGGTTTGGATACACTCCCATGTGTAAACTTCAAGAGGCAGAAAAAGGTAAATGTGTAGTGAAAAGTCTCTTATCTAGAACGACCTCATCCACTCAGTTCTATCACGGTTCAAAGATGGAAACTAAAAAATAAAACCAAAAAACCCCCCACAACACATCATCCATTTAATAAGAGAAATGATTCTTAAAAGAATCAAACTGGTCTTTAAATTTTTGTGATTTGAGTAAGAATGGTATTAGGGGAAAAACAATTTTAAAGTGTGGTCCTGGAGCCCTCTCTCTTTGCATTTTTCCTTGCCCACTTGGAAAGCTGTCCTTCACATTCAAAGACAGTATTGACGGCGACACTGTGTGTATAGAATGGAGGGATGGAGGACACGCATCAGACATACCATGCGGCCCCATCAAGATTTGGAAATGCCATTTAGGCAAGTACTTATGCTGTCTCGCTGCCAACACCAAGCCTAGTTAACGCACCCACGATTGTGGCAGGATGGTCTCCATCTGTGTCCACAATGCTATGTCATCTGGACAAGGCACGTTCACGCATTACTTCGACCAGGCTCTCAATTCATCTGAGGACGCTCACATGCAGCAGCTGAGGCTCAACAGATTTCTTACTCTTCTTTTGGCACAAACCCAAGGATGGCAATCCCCATGCTTAAGAGTCAGTAAAAATCTGGAGCAAAATCAGTGATGCTCTAAGGCAGGCTGGGTGGGGACTCAGTGGCAGCCGTGCAGCCCGTCCGGAGCTGCTGGCCCACGTACTACCCCGCGGAGCTGAGGCGGCAAGCCACGAAGGCCCCTTCTAACACTGAGAACCTTTGCTTTCCATGTGGCTGTCGGCTAATGAATGGACCAAGACAACGTGCTACAGCTGTACAAGGGGGTGGTATTCAGCCTTAAAAAAGGAAGGAAGTTCCGGCACAGGCCAGAACACGGATGAACCCGAGCGCCTCAGCCTAAGTGAAATAAGCCAGACACAGAAGCACAAATCCTGTACGATTCCACTTAGGGGAGGCACCTGGAGTCGTCAAATTCACAGAGAGAAAGTAGAAGGGTGGTTGCTGGGGGGAGTGGGGGCGGGAGGGCAGGGTTGGTGTTGAGTGGGGACTGAGCTTCAATCTGGGAAGACGAAGACGTTCTGGAGACGATGGTGTGACGGCTGCCCAATAAAGTGAAGGAACTTATTAACGCCACCGATGGGGATGCCTGAAGAGGGTTAAAATGACCAATCTGATGTTGCGTGTAGTGTGCCGCCGTTCGACAAAGAGCGAGCCCCTGCCCTGAAGGCCGTGAGCCTGTGATGCAGCCCTCGCTCCGACTGCAGGCACAGCCCTCACACCGCCCGCGACGTGCGGCTGGCTGGCCAGCCGGCCTCACAGAGCTGTTGCAGACATTAAATGAGAGAGCACAGTGCCTGGGGTCACGAGTCTAAGCAGCTAAGACACGATTCTGTCTCTTGAGTGACTGTTTTCAAAGTGGGGACCTAGAACCTGACGGAGCTGGTAGTGAAGCTACATGACTGAAAGCTATCTCAAACCAAAGTTCATGAACTCTTGCTGGGAAGGTCCCTGAATCTGCCTTGATTCCTGCCTTTCCCGCACAAGGCCTGCTGATTTAGCCTTTTTCTTGGATTCCATAAGATCTGCGGCTCCTCTGACAAACCCCCTTCACAGCTCTTCGAGATCACGTGACTAAGTTTCCGAACCATCCAAGCAAGCATGCCCTGAGTCAGACTCTCTAGGAACTAAACCAAGGGAGACTGGTTTCCCGGTCCTATCTGACTTGTAACTGAAGACACCAGTTCCTCCCTGCATTTTGAGTCGATACTTACTTTTGAGCAAGAGTTACGAGAAATTTGACACACTGGTAGCAGCGACTGCTGTCCACATGGTTGCTGTGGTGCATCAGGGCTGAGTGAAGAGAAGAGGGAATTGTGACAAGAAAGCACGACACGGAAAGTGGGTCCCAGTAACGCCACTTTCTCCTGAACATTCACAACCAACTGGTTTGAGTAGCAGAGAGGGCACTTAACACGAAGCATGGCAGTGCAGCTCAACAGGATTCCCCAAATTGTAATGGGCAGAGACACTGCTTTCAATGGTATTCCAGAAACATATGTGGCGGTGGGAGTTTGGCTTTTGGGAAAACTGAAAGAAGCTCAAACTTCCACAGCTGATTATTCACTCAGACCTCCAAACTTTTCCATGCTCCTGACAGAAGAGCGGTTACAACACTTTCAGCTTGATAAATGGAAATTTATGATATGTGTTAGGTTCAACAAATGCTTCCTACTCTGTGCTTTGTGGATATAAAAATAAATATCCTTGGTGTGGGCTCTCGAGGAGCATATGGTCCGGAAGTTCCGGAGAAGCCGGGCGCTACTTGGTGGCCTGCGATGTTGCAGCTACACAACTTTTTAGCTCACATTACACTTTGCTGCAATAAGAGGAGGTCTTCGATCTCTTGCCACAGAGCAAAATCTAAAATGACTCAGATTAACTGGAAATACTGGTGGGGTGGTGGGTGTTGGAGAGGACAATTTCTAACCACACTTTTTCTAAGAAACAGCTCATTAAAGGCACTTTAGCCTTCTGAAAAAGAAAACTGCAAAAAGCTTTTATGAGTAGATAAATTTGGGTGCATTAATACCACAGGTAAAAAAATAAAACCAATCCCATTTCATGAGCTTGACAACATCCTGAGCCTGAGGTTTTAGTTTTTCCCTCCCTGATGGCTGCAGAGTGGACTGAAAGATTTCTGGCATCAAAAAGTAGCCTTTAGCTTGTTGAAAAAAGTCACGGCACCCCCGACTCTTAGCCGACCCAGTAACAGGACCCCAAGCTGCACTTTGCTGACTCAAGGGGGAGTGTCCAGCTGGTAAGATCCTCTGGTTTCATGTCTCCTGACCGGAACGCGGGAGCCCATGGCCCCAACAGGCCTCTCCCGGAGCCCTCGCTGACCTGCGCCGGGGCAGAGTGCCGGGGCAGACCGGTCGGGGAGGAGGCCAGCCAGAACAGGCTGTCTGTGCATCTGCTACAGACATTTCTCAGGAAGGCCAGGCTACTTGCCTAATAATCCATTTTCTGTCTCAAATACAAATTTGACTCGCTCCACTTGTATGGGATCTTCAATGACCTGTGACAGAAGGAGACAAAGACTGGTAAATGAACGAAGGAACTTGTATGAGGCCACTCAGTGGTGTCTTTTAAAAATGATTCTGTGCAAGAGATTAATTTAGTTCTTAACAAAACCCAATATAAATGAACAACAACATGTCACTGGCTTGTATCTCAACAGTGTCTTAAATTTTATTATTTTAAATACAACGTACTCCCTGATGTGGGGCTCGAACTCATGACCCCAAGATCATGTTCTACTGACTGAGCCAGCCAGGCGCTCCTTAAATTTTAAGCTAAAGATGAAAAATTATTAAGTAATAGTTGAAGACGCATTCATTTCTTATCTCTGTGTTCTTACTTGCTACCTCTGTAGTTTTCCATAGGAAGCTACAGTGGGCTACAAGGATGTATATTTCATGATCCCAAGGATAAGCGGTTTAGGGTCTAAACTGTTTACCAAGACCGTGTCAGAGTTATGCTCCGATACAGGCTCTAGCTGCTGCCAGGAGGTTTATGCCACGCCCCGCGGGGCTGAAACTGTGTCCTGCTCATGGCTGGACTTCTAGTGCCTGGCACTGACCTGTGCGCAGGGCAGTAACCTCGGTGGTTTGCTGCTGAGCAAACAATACACAGCCCGACTCCTGAGGAGCAACAATCTTCCGTATTTTGTAAAAGTACTAGGATCAAAAAGGAGGTAAAGGACCAGAAAGACAGGCTTTTTATAAATGCCATCCATGACGTCTGTCCTTGTTCAGAAGTGTTTATTAAATGCCCACTCTGTGCCCAGGCCTATGTTAAGTCTTAGGGAACTAAAGGGAACCTGGTCTCTCCCTCTCTTTAGTGAGCCCTGGGCTGGGCACTCATGGGCTCATACCCAGTCACCAAAGTCTACGGTTTCTCTTTCCCAAACACATGGAGACCACACCTATGTGGTCTTCCAATTCCAACCTGGCTTCCTTCTTCAGTCAGTCCTTCAAAACAAGTACCAGCAGAACCTTTCTAACCTAAATCAAATCACGTCACTCTCCTGTTAAGGCCTGCCCACAGTGCCCATCGGTGACGGCAGAGATTGCAACTGAAACATCTACAGAGGCCAGGATGACAAGAAACGGACAAAGTGGGCTAGGTACTATGATATGAGGCAGCGAGGACAGAGGGCGACTGGGTAGCACATGCCTCATCAGAGGGGGGCGAGCTGACTGCTCTAAGGGATGGGGGCAGGCGGGAAACGGGGCCAATTCATCACACTACCTGGTTTCTCAGGATAGGCCAGAAGCCAGAAATCACAAAACAGAACAACTTTGGGTCAAATAAAATAGGCAGATAGGCACAACCTGGCCACCTGTGTGCAACCAAGGGCCTACGGGAGAAAGCCCACATGCTCTGGGTACCGGCAGCCTTTCATGATCTGGTCTGGGCTTTTCTCCCCAAGCCCTCATCAGTTCCCTCTTCTGGTCATGCCACTTACTTACTTACAGTCCCTGCACACCAGCTCTGGTGGCCAGCATGGGCTCTGGGGCCAGGTGCCTGGCTCAAATCCTGGTTCTGTCACTTTAACTCGAGGGTGGCCTTGGGCAAATCCCTCTTCACTCAGCATGTCACTGCTTACAACTGAACTCTGCCCTGCTTTTCATACTTCTGAAACTGGGACACATCCTACCGTCAATTACATTCCAGTTTCGTGGCTTGTAAGCAGTATTTTTAGTAGCCCACATAGAGAGCCAATGGTGTCTTAGATTTGAACGAACTGTAGAGCCAGCAATTTGCCTCTGATGGTTATCACGAGGTTTAAAGGAGACAATGTCTGTGCGCAGCACGGTCCCCCAGGCAAGGTGAAGCCGTCCACGCTCCCTGGCTCTCTGCACTGTCCCTCCTGGATTGTCCAGCTCCCTCCCTGGTCTCCTACCACTCGCCTCTCAGCCAGTAATGACAAAAACCTGACTCCTACAGAGGACTCATAAGTGCAGACCAAATGAGTGCAAAACGATACAAAGGCACACACTTCTCTGTTTACAAACATGTGCTGACTAGTAAACTAAATCAACAGCACAAGGGGATCAGAACATCTTTCACTTACCAGTATCTCATGAAGCAGTTGGAACGTATTCTTTAACTCATGGGGTGGAGCTGTTTCTAGTTGGTTCTGAAATATTTTTCAAAAGCATAAAGGTTCCAGTGAGTCTTCAGTGGAAAGCCCGTCTGAGCGGCCAGCAACAGGGCTGGCCTCAAGCTCTACTTCTACTGCTATCACTTGCCCTCGCTGGGCCTCAGTTTGCCCGAATGCTAAACCTGGGGCTAATGCAGTCTCCATGGACTGCAGCACTGCCACACTGTCCCACTCGACTGTGACATTAGTGAGGAGAGAGGAAGAAAGGCAGAAAGGAAAGGAGAGAATTTTAAGTGAACAGGCCCAAATTTCTGTTTCTGTTTCCTTCATACACATCCTGTTCTGTTTTCCAGGATATGTGCTCCGGGGTAAGTACGCTATGAGGGACGTACGTAAGAAAAGTCAGCTTATGACGCAGAAAACCCTGCCACGAGTTCCTTTTTGCTAAGGAAGGTGTGAGGGTTCGTAAGAGTCACACTGCTGTGCGCCTGCAGCCTCGTGCGTGTGTACTGCGGGGGAGGACACGGCGTTACAACCCCGCCCTTCCGAGGCGCCAGGGCCGCTGCGTCTTTACCCTCTGTGAGGTCAAGTCATACCTCCCGCCACTTTATAGATGAGGAGATCGCCTGAGGTCATATAACGAGTGAAGGGTCAGAAGGAAAACTCAATCACCTCTGATACGGGGCTGCACGGAAAGAGGCTGAAGGCAAACACATTTTCCTAAGAGCCTGAACACACAGACCCTGATCAGCTGCTGCCTGTCCGCACTACCTCTGTTACTATTACAAACCCTGGGGCAGGCACGAAGCGTGGCAGAGATCCCGTGGGCAGGGACGACTATAAGCAGTGCACATTCACAGAGAGAGGCCTGCAAGGACACGTATCCAGGTGACAGTACTGATCCCTGGGGAAGGGCGGACAGGGGACAAGGTTGGTTGGTGGCGGTTCAAGTGGACTTTGGCCTTATTTGTAGGTTTTAATTTTTCACACAAAAAAATGCAGACAGGTATTATCCATGTAATTCAACATTAAAGATGAAAAATAAAACCTAATAAAAATATGTGCAGACTTGCCCCGCATCGGGCTCCTTGCTCAGCAGGGAAGCCTGCTTCTCCCTCTCCCACTCCACCTGCTTGCGTTCCCTCTCTCGCTCTCTCTCAAAAAATAAATAAAAATCTTAAAAAAAAAAAATATGTGCAGACTTAAAGGTTTTTCTGGTAATTCCCAGAAAGGCAGTGAACAACTTGGTTCAGAGCACAGCCCTGGAGCCAGACCGCCAACGCTCAGATTCCCACTCTGCCACTTACTAGTTGTGTGACACGGGGTGAGAGGCACTTACTCTGTGCCTCAGTTTCCTCAACTGTAAAATGGTGACGATAACAGGACTGAAATTGGAAAACCGTTTTACATAATAATGGTCACCACAGCATATCATTAACTATGAAATATATTCTAAATAGTTAAAAATTGAGCCCAGTACAAACGTGCCCCACTAGGAAGGGAATGGCTAAGTAAATTATGGTACACAAGAAGATGACATATCCTCAGAGACAACTTAATGATACGGGGAAATACTTCTAATGTCAAGTGAAAAAAAAAGACACAGAATAACAAAGACAGTAAAATTCCAGTCATGTTAAAATACACGCAGAGAAAATAAAGGGAGACCTGGGAGAATGTTCATGGTGATTATCAATGAATGGTGAGACTCTGAGTTCTTTTTATTCTGTATTTTTTAAAAAATGAGCCTGTACTATTTTTATGATCAGGAAAAGCAACCGAGGTTATTAAAAGAAGCCTATTGCCTGGAAGCAGAGGAATACTTCCTGGAGTCTCCGTGGCAGGCTCTCGGCCCTCGCCAGGCCTCACTGAGGCCCTACCTTAATGAAATGCAGCACGGTGAAGGAGAGATGCTCATTACAGAAACAGCAGTACACCACCATCTCGATGAGCGCCAGGAGCGAGCCCGTCAGCTCTCGCAAGGCAAACATTACCTAGTGCGGGAGCATAAAAGGAGTCAAGTTTTCTTAGGTCACAGTTAACTGTCGATACGTTGTTTCTGATTTTAACGGAAATGTACTCAGACTTAAGATCTTCAACATCCCCTCAAAATAGGCTTTCTTTAGAACTGCTACGGGACTAAGTCTGTCTGAACAAAATCTGCAAATGTGCACCTTTTTTCCCCGGGAGTCACTTTCATCAGATTTTCAAAGGGAAATGCGCCAAATGTATGCCCCCAGCACTAAATTAAAAGAATCACTGACAGATCCCCAAAGTAAACAATGTTAAGCTATAAAACTTAAAAAAAAAAAAAAAAAAAGAGATACATAGCACAGCACTATTGACATGATTAAAAAACCAGCGTGACACACAGCTCATGGGTTTATACATGTAAATCAAGTTTTGGAAGAGGAACTGGAGGATTTAAGTTCTCAAGAGGAGGTAGCTCTGGGCAGAAGGGGAAGGGGCCCAGGCTGCAGATGGGCCGCACAGTGTGTGGTGCAACGGGGGCCGTGAGCAGCCCACTCCCACACTCCTGCGGTTTATAAAACACGTGTGCTCCAGAGTTGTGGTATTTCAGGACCAGAGACACACACAAAAGATGGGGAACAAAATCCTCTGAGAATAAACTGAGCATCTGTGATTGCTGAAGAGTTGTTCACCTCCTCCTGAGACCTGGAGGGGAAATTAGCTGGGCTGGACCCGGAAGTCCGATCCCTGGTTGCAGAGAGGACTAATAAAAATTCTCTTCAGCTGCTCATTTCTTTCTGACATATACCCAGGAAGAAATATTAATTTGAAAGAACCATTTCTTCTCTTAACATCACAGTGACACATGGAATATTACAAAAGGCATTTTTCCTCAAGTAGACAATGACAAGAAGAAAAAGAAAAAGGCTCCAGAAGACCAAGTACATACCTCTAACAGGTAAGGCTTTCCTTCAGACAGGAACAACAAGGCTTCTACTTCCTCGTGGAGGGGCAGCAGAGGGCTGGAGGGGGCGACACTAATGGGTGGCCGTTGTTTAAACATACCAGGAGCTTTAGGAGACCAAAGAAACCAAGCCTGTTTCAGTTGATGTTATTTCATGAGAGAGACACCTACAAGGTGAAGCGGTTCTCTAGAGATTCACACATGAGATGGCTCGGTACTTAGAGCCTGTTCCCTCACGGCCTAGCGGAGAAGCCGGGCTCGCAGACAGGAGAAAACATGGACCTGTTTCTCGCAGTGTGTGCCTAAGTTGTCGGGGCGACTGTTTAGATCTCCCAAGACAATCTTTCAAAGAAGTACAAATATAAATAGTGTATGACAGAAAATGCCCAAATGCCCAAATGCCTCTGAGGAGACGCCGGACAAGATACGTGTTGCTCCAACAACTGCCCTCAAACACTGGCCACCACCACCACCTATGCTAAGCAGAACTGACCAACAGGGAGGGGGTGAGTTGCCCCACGTGCTAGAAAACAAGCACCTGCACTCTGACTTTCTTTTACAAACCCGTCTGCACTCCCGAGTTAGGTAGGCAGCCTTGTCTTTTCAGGTGCATGAGTTGGAGTGAAGGAAGCATCCTGCCTCACAGCCACTGAGCGCTCCCCAGAGCACAGCGATGCTCTGTGCTTTCCAGCAGATCTTCCTGGTCACACCGCACGAACGCCTGCCACAGCTGCTGCTGGTCAGAGGCACACCTCACACCCTGCGCCCTACGCTGCTTCCCGGCTGAGGCCTGTGCAGGCTACGAGCCTGGCTGTACTCTGGCTTCCCATGCCTCACAAGCTTGCGGAGGGGATTAAACACATAGCCCAGAGCTCCATGGAGACACAGCACACAGAAAACCCTGGATACTTTTCAGCTGCTTTGTTGTATTATTATTACTATCATTGCCGTTGGTGCTGTCCTGACACGGCCTAGGAACAGTATAAAAACGTGCTACGCACGTAGATTAGAACACTGGGTAAGCACGGAGGCAACATGTGTCTCAGCTGCACAAAATGAGGACTGAGCTACTGGCTTTGGGGGACAGAACAGGAAAGGTACCAAATACATCTTACATTCAAACACATTTCAACGACATAAGCTATATCTGAATCCTCTTTAGCTCTACAAAGTACTTTAACATTTTATCTGATTAATTCTCATTATACCTGGGGAATTATGTTTTTAGTATTTCCATTTTGGCCTGAGGATCAGAAAGGTCAGGTGGCTTGGTCAAGTTCACCATGCTAGGAGACTCCAACCCACACTTGGCTATTTTCCCCACTAGATTAGCCGTGCCAATTATGGTGATGAATGAACTCTGAATTAGCCTCTAATCCCAGAGTTTTTTTTAATACCTGTATACCCCATCCCATCAAATAAATGATTTGACTTTCTCTTGTGACGAACTAATAAAATAGAGTGAAATTTAACATGCATTAAAACAAAAAATTTTAAAGTGTTCCTCAAATATCAAATAGCCAAATGGGAATTAATATTCATTTAACTGCTAACATTATTAGTCTCCATGCATTATCGACAAATTCACTCTCTCATTCTTCTGCTGGATTAAAGATATGTGAAAGCTCACCAACGTTCCTTTGGGATGAGACATCTGAATGCAAAACCAGTAATGCCACCGTATTATGAAGATTCCCAAATTCTCGTGCTTGTGCTGAACTCCACCGACGTATCTGTCGACAGAGAAGATAGACTGGATGTTAGTGTTTTGGTTTAGAAATGATATGAAAAGGAAGGGAAAGGATGGGCTGGCTCATGCCATTTTGAGCCATGAGTCTTTCTCAATGTCTGATAGTAGAAGAGATCAAAGTAGAAGGAAGTCATGGGTTTTAAGTTAGCTGAAGATGCTTTTTTCTTATAGACACATTAACTTGTGTTCTAAAATCATTCCATTTCTCTATTCAAGTTAGGTACTGAATGCTTCTGATGTGCTGGGTAACTTTCCTGTACCCCAGTACAATGGGGAAAACCCGGGAGGCTGGGGAGCTGGTGGCCGGGCCCTCCTGTGCTATTCACCGTGCTAGGTGGATATGGGCAAGCTCTTTACCGTAATTGCACACGACCCCTCCATGCGACGGCAGAGATGACCTACCTGCCCACTTTGTGGTTCCAATGAAACATGAAAAGTGAAAATGTTTTCCACATTATGTGTGCTCCACAAAGGTAAAACAATATGGATTATGTAACACTATTAATTACATTAAATCTTATTTAAATTACAGTCAACGTCCATCAACCGCCAGTGTCACCGGAGTCCCAGAAAGGAAGAGCGCGCAGTGAACAAGGACACTGTGAATTTCAACGCCCCGCCAACAGACAGAGCGTGCTGTGCTGGCAGTACTTGGCAGTGCTGGGCACGAGAGGCGCTGCGTAAGCAGTGCTTACCATCAGTGCACGGTCACATTTTTCACATTTAAATCTGTCAAACAGAGGACATGCGGTGATGGGAGAAACACGCCAGCACAGAAACGCCAAGCAGGAGAGCCATCCTGGGATCTAGCTAGCCCCACTGCCACAGACAACTTCCCTCTCGCTGTATGTGGACATCATGAGGCCACACTGCTCTGCCTCGTGGCCGCGTCCTCCCCCACTACGAGCTCCCCCACACCAGCAACCTCCGCCGGCACGGCCTTGCCCGCTGTCCCCGAGGGCACGTGGAGGCCCCGGTGCCTCTATTTCCTGAAGGCTTCTGCAACCCCCTAGTCAGAGCCCATCTTTCCTCCTAGGACACTTTTGGACTGATAGTCTCGTTAGTCATTTCCATGGTATCATCAGACCAAACTCTGCCAGGAGGCTGTAAAAACAATCGAAGTCCAAAGAACTTTAAAAGCTATGTAGTACCAGCACCTGGACTCTTATGAGATGAAATATGTTCATCGCCACAAAGAGAGAAACCATGAGGCAACAAAACCACGGCCATCGCACGGGGCCATAAAGCAGCGGGCGTTACCTGGTTGTTTTGCCGGTTGGCCCCGAGGAGAAAGCTGGTCATGTGTCTCAGAGCGGAGTGCCTCAGAAGAAGATCCCCAGCCCGGATACCTTGCTGTCACAAGATACGGACAATGACAAGTTACAGGTCTCTCCAGACAAAAATTTGTATTAAGAACACAGTTAACTGAGAAGTTGTCAGCGGTCAGTAAGTTTTTTAAATGCTGTAATTTACATACAGAAAGCACCTGTTAGAACTCTGGGGTTTCAACAACCTCACACTGCTCCACAGTGGCTGCTACACAGGCCCCGAGGCCCTGGTTCTACTGCAGCCTCCCGCTGCCTTCAGTACCTACAACTGCTGTATCAGAATTCTGGCAAGCAACGGAGCTCACAAATGCAAATTCTTAAGAGACCCTCATAAAACCTTATCTTTAAATCCAGTATTGACCAGTACAAATTTTTTCCATGTATAAAAAATTCCTTTAGACTAGAAATCTGCTCTATTAGGAAAAGATACTAGAAAAAAATCACTTACCTTTTGTACAAAAGTGTTGAATAGGAAAAAGTACTGAGCACAGTTTTTACAGTTTTCTGGGACATCTTTATCCAACAGAGCAAGCAGTACCTCCAGTAACTGATGAAGGCTCTTTAACTGGTTAGAAGAAAGATGAAACCACGTAAAGAAAAAGAATGTAAGACCGACATTTGTAACAGGGTTAATCTGAAGTAATCACCATAAGAACAAAAGTCAAGTCTGATCGATACAATCCAGTCTCAGATTCAGATGGATTTATGCTTTGGAGCAAAAACAGAATCATCACTTTATGTTCCAGGGAAAGACTGGTACTGTAGAAACCGTTAAGAGGAAAGCCTAGTCTTGTTTTCTAGATTTCAGACTCAAGGGCAGGACTCCATGGCTAATGGTCACATTTTCTGTAGAGCCAATTTCTCTCTGTGTCTTAAAAGAAAGCAGGGGGTTTAGAGGAAACACTTCTGAATCCCTCCCTCCACTATGCTACTTCTTCACATAATCACAGATGCAAAGAATAAAAACACAGACACAGGCATAGGGGCCAGAAATCAAGCCAATGGAGCAAATGGAGAGCAACAGCCTGACAGAATGACAACGGCAATATCAACTCAACCGTGAACTTACTTGAAAGCCCGCTGACGCCTCATGGAAAGCTTTGAAAAACATTTTATTTGTTTAGAAACCATTTTGGTTATCACATTGCTTCTTCTTTCCCTCCCACCCCAACTGGTTTTGGACAAGTCCCTGGAAATGCATCTGTGACTGGAGAATTAAGACCAGCTTACTACTCTTGTTAGTTCATCTCCCCTGAAGATGGTGTTCACAGGCTTCTGAAATATTCCCATCCGTCCTGTCACACTCATTATAAATACAGTAAGACCCACATTTATATAGCACCTCATTTTCAAAGTACTTTACAATATAAAGTGGGTGGCCAGAGGCACCATTTCCATGATGGGGGGAAATAGACATAAAATACATCAGCTGGATAGCGGATAGAATTCACTGAGGCAATGGCTCGCATGCTTATGTCCTCCACCACTCCCTTCCCTTCCTACCACCTGTGCTCCTGCCTCTAGAGGTTGGTGGACTACTGTGCCATAGCCTGACCCCATCTGTAGGGAGACTGCACTAATTCTGCTTTTATCCTCTGTCTGGGTTGGCACATGGGAGGAAGGAGGACAGTAAGAGGCCCTTATGTTAAATATCTTAGAAAAGCTCCACGGGGATATTTCAGAGCAATGGTATCCAAACTGTCCTAAGTGGCTCCCAATGACCGATTTTATATCTTCTGCATCCAGGTAAGGTAAAGTTTGAAAAATGGTCTTGCTGTTTAAGCTTATTGAAAACCAGTGCCTCAGAGCAAACGTCAGCTTCTTTACAATTCCCGGAACTGAGACACGGTCTTCTTCTAGGCCCTCCCTGAAGGGCGTTTTTGACCTCCTTGTTCACTCTGGGCTGAGCAAAGCTCCTGAGGTCTAACAGTGACCTCTGGGTCGGGCATTGTTGAAGGGTGCCAGGTACTGTAACTGGGTTAGCATCTTTAAGGACTTGCTCAAGGTTGAACAGCAGAGTAATATCTGGATCTGAAGCAGCAATTCCTAGAATTTGCATTTAGTTTATTGAGACACACTGCCTCCAGCCAATGTCTACAAGGAGCCAATCAGATCTGCAAACAACATTTTTCAAAGTTTTCCATGTAGTGTCAGCTGTTTGAAACAGCAAACTTGGGAAGAAGTGCTATATTTGTTAGGACTTAATAACAGATTGAATAATCAGACTTACAGTATATGTCATTTATTTCCCTAAGACTTAAAATTTGGGGGGATTGAGGACAGTAATAAATACCATGGTTTGTTTTCGCATGTGTGGAACTGTGAACCAGAAAATACGTTGCGGAAAACAGAATTAGGAAGAAGAAATTCAGAAGAACAGGAACAAAGATTAGGGAGTAACAGAGACCAATGAAGAAACTATCCTGGCCGCTGCTCCTGGATGGACAGCACTATTTGGTTTGGCTGTCAATTGCCGGATTTGTATCATGCAAATAGCTTAGTAGGAAAGAGACAAAGTCAAGTGCGGCTCAAAATGCCTGTTGGTCTAGACCAGAGTCTCTAGACTCACGTTAGTCTCAGTTCAGCGAAATCTAACACAGACTCTTGAGAGAAGACTCTGAAAAAGGAGTGCTCTAGAAAATCCTGAAGCAGACCAGAGCAGACCTAGATTCCTAGCCTATCCTGACTCCTGGGATAGGAGAAGGCAAGGACAGCATAACTTCTACCCTGGCATTTATCAGAAAGGCAGTCCATGGGAGGTGCGTTCTAGGCAGCAAAATTACCAGACTCAAAACCTAAGCTCTCTTTCTTATTATGTGCAATACAGAACACTTGGTAGGAACAGAATGTATAAATAACGTCTAAGAAATGAGACCGACCTTATCCTGATAAAACAAGGCACTGTCTAGGGTTTTCTCCAGAATGGTGGCCACAGCAACTCGCACTTCTCTCACACTGCACTCCAGCAAGAAAATCCTAAAACACAGAGAGAGAAAAGACGCACACTGAGAAAGCAAAATGGATTTCGATAAACCAACCTCAGGCCCACCTACTATCCAAGAAACAAAATCCCTCCAAGATGTTGGGTCAAGGTTCCTGAGAGCTTTGGGACACACTCACAGGCTACTGTGATGAAGAAAGAAAGCCAAAGACGAAAACCAGACCCCTGGATGCTGAAAAGCGTATTTTCCCCCTTCTTCTCCCTTCTTCTAAAAAATGAGCCATCTGTATAAATGTAATGGCGTAACAGATACATGGATGTAAAGAGATATGAAAGCAAAGAACCTAAAATGTTATAAATTCTGTTCACTCAGTAGTTCTCCCACGGGCACCCTTCCCTTTGAATTTTTCAGAATAAGATAACTAAAGTTCACAGTCAAGAGAGCCCTTCCTACTCCACCTGTGCACCAGTATTTCTACCCTTTTCCTCTCCCTCCCCAGGCCTTGTTACCTAACCCCCCTATACGAGCATTTGTAGCCCAAGAGGTCACGCTTCCCTCCTTTCTTCATCTATGATGGTGATGACCACAGCAGTCAAGGTTCATCAGGTGCTTCCATGATCTTGGGCACTGCAAGCGCATAATCTACTGCAATCCTTACACCCCCCCACCCTCCCCCCACCCCCCGGCCCGGGAACGGTGGCAGGGGAGGCCTCCGATGCGGAGGGGCGTGGTCAGGCGGAAGCGCTGCTCTGGGGGTGAGTGGGGTGGGAGTGCCCCCAGAGCGTGCTTCTCCACAGTCAGCTTTATTTTCTGCTTCATACACTCACTTGGATGTGACAACCCACACTGTTATCAGCAAAGTGAAAACCCACCTGTCTTTCCTCATTTTCTTAGCAGGAAGTTCTCATTATTCCACATGAAAGACTTAACTACAGCCAAGTTTTGAGGACCAGGTCTTCTAGGTGCCAGCAGCAAGCTGCTCTGGTCCCCCTTTGAGGGCAGCACTGGCATTTCCTTCCTCCCCTCTCAGGAGTACGCTGAGAGCAGAGCTTTCTGAGGTCACTCTGCTGCTCGTTCCCCATAACTGTTAGTGCTACCGATTAGCTACCTAATTTGCACCAGACTGAGACGGCTGTGTTCAAAATCCACTAAGACTCTAGGGGCAACTACAAGAAAGTTAGAGAGGTAACAAGTATGCCTGTAATATTTGCTCTAGAGGCTTGATCAGATTCAGGTACAATTCTTTTGGAAAGAGTATCTCCAGGGGCTGCACCACATTTCCTATCATAGACACTCAGAGGCACTATGAGAATACAGACAAATCTAGAATGTGAGGAATACTACAGGGCAAATGACCAGTCTGCCCCTCAAAAAAATGGCACGACAAAAAAAGGAGGTGGTGGGGGAAAGGAACAATTACAGATTACAAGAGTCTTAAGAGACATATAAACTAAATGCAACGTGTGGAGTTTGTTTGGATCCTGATTTGTACATACGCAGTGGTAAAATGAACTTTTTTGAGCTATCTGGGGAAATCTGAATATGGACTGGGTTTAAAGTGATATGAATATTATTTTTGTTTACTGTCATCATGGTAAAGTGCTTAGTTTTTAAAAAACTACCTTTGGAGATACATGCTAGAAGATTTATAGTGAAATTATATGATGTCTGAGACTTACTTTAAAATACTAGAGAGAAAAAGGGGCGCCTGGGTGGCTCAGTTGACTGAGCATCCAGCTCTATGGGCTCAGGTCATGATCTCAAGGTTGTGAGACTGAGCCCCGCATCAGGCTCTGCACTCAGTGGGGGAGTCTGCTTGGGTCTCTCTCTCCCTCTCCCTCTGCTGCCCACCCCCCCGACCCTCATGCATGCACGTGCGTGCTCTCTCAAATAAATAAATACATCTTAAAAAAAAAAAGTAAAATACTTGAGAGGAAAAGAAAAAGCAGGCCTGTGAGTGAGTGCTGAGTGGTCGGTGCTGGGAGGGGCAACAAGATGGGTAAAGCGCTGGTAACCTGACCTGGGGAGCGGTACAGGATAGGGTTCTCATTCTGGCTACTTGGCTTCCACAATAAAAACTTTTTAAATATTCTTCGTTTAGTAGTTTTAATCCTTTAGATCAATTTTCAAGCAATACTTAGTACTAATTCAAATTTTTACAATTATGGTTACATTCAAGCATTGCCTAACAAAAGGACTATACTGAGAAGCTCTGATCTCAGAGACAGCATCCCCTTCACATTGCTACTTCAGTTGTAACAATGATAACCTAAGTTATCTTAAAAATTGTAAAGAAGTAATTATAAAATTATACAATACAAAATCAAAATGATAGTGATAAACTGACAGTGATAAAGAGACAAAAATATAATAAACTCTCTCAGGAAGAATACAGATTACGTAACTCATTGGGATTCTTAACCATCAGGAACACTAAGAAACCAAACATAGTCCCAAAGGAGTCACCAAGTTCTTCTGGAGATATTTAAAAGACAGACTGGCTGGATATAAGGAAATAAACTAAATTTTTGCCATGTTTCTTCCAAATAGATTATGATCTATGATGTTGAACTTCTCACTATTGGGAAGAGACTTTGGAATTGCACTAGAAAAACAGGGGAAAGGTTGTCTCTGATGCAAACTCTAAAGGGACAGGCACATACAACACTTCACAGAGATGTTTATTTGCTCTCTTTATGAACTATATGCATGTGTGCACGCATGCACAAACGGCACAAACATCTGAGTGCTTACTATGTGCTAGGCTCTTTGTGTACAGAAGAAAACCAAACAGACTTAGCTTCTGCCCTCAGGAAGCCAGCGTTTAGTGAAGGGACAGGCAAAACAGCAGAGCAGACCGATTGTGCAGACTTGCTTCAGGCGAAGCAAGGAGGGGATGGCCTCTTTGATCTGAAGGGCAGGAAGGTGCTTACTATGCAGTCCTGGATGGGAGAATGTTCCAGATAGAGGGAGTAAAGGTGCAAGGGTCCTTAGGCAGGAAAACAAAGCTTAGCACATTTAAGGAATCAACAAGCCAGTGCGAGGAAAGTGAAACAAGACCATATTCGAGGCCTTGTGGGTTATGGTAAAGGCTGTAGATTTTATTAGGAGTGTAACAGGAATCCACTGAAGAATTTTCAAGCAAAGAAGTTTGTTTAAAAAAAAAACAACACACTTTTGTTGCTGTATGAGGTATATTAGAGAAAGAAACGGAGAGATCAAGTAGGCAAATGACTGGAGCTTAGTCCTATGGATGAAAGGAATATGGGATTAAGAGTTTTGATTAGCTCTCTAACGTGCCACTGGGCTGTGAGCTCCCTGTGGAAGGGGCCTGCATTTCTGAATTCCCCGTTGTCTGTTTAAGTTGAGAGATACCAGAGCATATCTGTATGCTGATGGAAGTACCCCGTAAAAAATTCTACAAGATAAAGATGCAGGAATGAGAGCTGATAAAGGGTTTGCTCATGCAGAGATTCATTTTGAGGAGAGAGGACATTTCCTCCATAGTAACAGGAGGAAAGGAGAGGAAAAGAACAGGCTTTGGTGAGCTAGGGCTAGAGCTCTGCACATCTGTGACTCGTACTTTCTCAGTGAAGCCTGAGGCAAGGTCCTGAGCTGGAGGCGGGGTGTGCTGGCATGGCAGGCATGAGGGGTGAGGATAGGCGGAGGCAGGGGGAAGGAGGAGCTCACGGTGCCCCTGCACGAGTGCTAAACTCCCCAAGGACAAGAGAAGCTGACCTGACGAGGATGACTGGGAGGAAGGCGTAAACATCCATAGTGATTGAGCATCCTGACTTTTTACCAGAAAAAGCAAATTATTTTTTATTACAGGTACATAGGTAAATGTACTACCATAGGTATTACAGTATCAGTAAGTTTTTGAAAAATATATTTTCGCTAGAATCGAGAGTTAGACAATACTGTGGCACTGCTGTGTAGGACCTGAGGATTGTTAACCTCCCCTCCCTGCCATCAGAGTGTGAGTCCCTGAGGGAGGGACACATATTCTGGAATCTCCTGAGCCACAGGAGGAGTTCAGGCATGCCTGTCTGTGAGCACGTGGCTATGTGCACACATGCTCTCCCTGCACTCACTGAACGCTCGTCTGAGTCTAGTCCCACGGAGACGGTTCTAGAAAGAATGATTTTAGAGTGACCTGAAAAATTTCCTAATGCTTCTGGTGAAGACAGCTCAAAATTGACTCCAATCAGAAAAGTAATTTCAAGTAGAAATAAAAATAGTTACAAGGAACAGCAGCTCCAAGTCACTGGAAGAGACACAGATTTCTTTTAATTAATTAAAAGATCTTGACACTTACTTTATTAATTCTCGCCCTTCAGAACTGATAAAATACTCAACTAGCCACTGACAAGCATCAAAGCTTTTGGAGAGTAATGCTTCAATTGTGGCGATCCATTCTTCAGTATCGGCCCTTTGAAAAAGCAAAGACAGACACGTAAGGAGCCCCAGCAAATAGCCCTACGGAGTGTCACTGTCGTTTAACCTGTTTGGGGAGGTGAGGTAGAGGGTAAGCCAAACACCCAACGACCGCTGACCAACATGGCTCCATGCGCCCCAGAAGCCAGGGCTCTGCATTTTTTCTATTCCCCTGCCCCATCTCCGCCCCCACAATGTGAAGAAGCTTAAGTCTTAAGATTTTAACTTTCATCTTCTGTATCTTCTTCAAACAACTTCAATTGGGAAAAATGCCTGACTGTGGCATTTTGTTTTGCTTAATTAATTCACACATTCATAAAATGCCCACTTTCAGAATAGGTTACTATGTCAACGTTTTTATATTTCATTGCTACAATCACTAATTTCCTACTTTATGGGATAAAAACATTTGGGTAGACAGAGAGGTATAATGACTATATACCCGTGACCTCCCATAACACCCCCTCCATTCTCTCATGCCCCCAAATGGTAAATATAAACAAGATGAAAGTCTGCAGTGCATAGATAGCTCAAGCAATTTTCACAATAAAAGTAACGACATTTCCTTAGTCCTATGCCAGACATTAAAAGAAAGGAACATATTATGTCTTCTTTTACAATCAAATAACAAGACTGATTATCATTTAATGTATCTTTATTATACCTAATAATGAAGTTGCCACTCTTATTTGTTTTTTCTCAAGTGTCTCCTGACTGCAAAGATCTTTCCCCAAACCTCCCCACACCCGGAGAAGTTCCCCGTACTGCCCTGGTCTAACTGTCCCTGCCTTCCTCACCCCGAGTCTCTCCTTGCTCCGGGCACCTGCTCCAGCCAGTGTGCAACTACTCCTCACCCTTCACCCATCCACTCACACAGCAACTCTGTACCCGGAACCTACAATGTGTTGGACACCCTCCAGGAACCGAAGATAGAAACTGTTCAAAAACCCTCCACCATCTCCCCTTGAACACAGTCCCAACTCCCCTCTGTGGCAGTCAGGACACTCACTGGGTTCATCATCCAAACCCCACATCTGACCTCACTTTCAATGAGTTCCTTACACGTGTGAGCAAAACACTAGTCATTCACGGGTCTTTAGGCAAGTCTTGTCTGTTTCTCAGGTTTTCCCCTTTGACCTAGACTGTTCCCTCTGTTTCTCTGTTTTCACCTTTCAAAATCCTCTGATCAATGTCTTCAACACCTACCCAATCCTCACATCCATCTGGATATGATTTTGCCCAATTCCCAAAGATGTATAGCATTTACACCTTGCTTTTTCTGCTTTATCTATCCTTCCTGTGAGATTAGAAATTCCTTCAAGATAGGAACCACGTCTTAATCACCTGAATATATTAGATAGGTGCCTATGCTTTGAATTTATAAGTTCTATTTTAATTGAATTCATTGGTACCTTTTGCCACAACGATCAAAACATATCATTTCTCACCTGAGTTTTTTCTTTGTCCGTAGATAAGTTTGAAAAAGGAACTGAATAGCAAGCTGTAAGCTCACCTTTGCCATGCAAGGATAATATGGATGCTTTAATTTAGTCTGAGAGAGGGAAAAAAGAGAGGGTATTTTTCATTGATGTTTTAGAGATTATTAAATGTTATGAATTGAATAATGACACGTAATAAAGTTAAATATTACTAAGAAAAATCTAGCCAGCTTATTACAGAAAGCGTTCCATTTAAATTTTTAAAAAGGGTAAGAAAAGACATCTTCTTCATTTCTTTTATGAACCCCTCTCAAAATAGAGTCTTTAGACCATAGGATGGTTAAGTAACCTGTCAACAGACTAAGAAAGTTTTTCCCTTACTGGCAAATTGTAATCATGGTACTCAAGAAACAGAAGTACTTGGAAATTCATCTTGAGTCTGGTAAAGTCTGATGACAAATTAGGACAAATTAATCTACACAAAGCGCAACATTCATTGACCGTACCTTGTGGCTATTCTTAGATTCTTTATAAAACTGAAAAGCACTTGAAAATGCCAGTATGTTGAAACCCACACCCATTCACAATCTGCAGGACACGTTCTGAGCACTGCCTATATTTTAATATCACCCAGGAAGTGACACATTTGTGCAAACATTCCGGGCATCTAATCTGAGTGCTAACAGCTGAGGGGGAGGATAAGTCACTGAACGCTTGAGCTGACAGTTAACTATGCTCCTTTCTTAGTCCTCTACTAACAAGCCAACTAGTACTTACAGCATTCAATGATGCTAAAGACAAAACAAAACTGAAATAATCACTACTGTACACATCTCTATTCTTCATAAACTTGAGGTTTTCATCTCTCACCATCTACAAAAGAAAATTAGTAATTATTTTTAAGAAACAGGGCAAAATATTCAGTATATGGAAGACATTTTTGACAATACATTAGGTAAAAAAGGATTTTATATTAGGTTAGAAGGGTTCACAAGAACCCTTTTCTTGAGCTTTGAAATTTTAAAAAAGGAGAGAGGAGAATCTTCCTTTCAAATATAAGAAGCTGAAAGAAGATGAATTATTCTTCATCAAACCAAACTCTTTTGGGAAATTTAGGAAAACCACCATGTGAAGGACAAGTGAATTCAAACCTGCTATTTTGGGTTGAGGGACAAACAGAGCTTTCCCAAGTACAACTAACTTGATGCTTTCCTTGTATTGGAGAGCTTAATTCTTTCTCTCTAAACAAAACACTCCATATTTTTCTTAAATTCTCTGGTTCTGGCTACTCAGCTTTTGATTATTTAGTGTTACAAAGCCTGGACTGGATAGTTGGACAGTTCTGAATTTAAATCCTAGCTCTGTGACACCGGCAGGTCACTTCTCCTTTTCTGAGCTCAGTTTTTCCATCTTAAAAAATGGGAGTAAAACCCGCTACTCCACAAGAGTGTTTTAAGAATTAAGGATTTATTTAAAGCACGTAGCACAGAGTAGATATTCAATAACTGATGGTCATCACTGTGACATTAGTTTTACCCAAAGGTATGACCCTTATTTTCCCTCTGCAGACGTTAATTTCAGCAGTGGGTGTCTTTAGTGCCCCCGCCCTCCCACTTGTCTATCTGTGGCACCCCCCGGTCACACAGCAGGCCGGCGATAGTGCCGGCCACCTCCAGTCTGTGGCCACCTCTGTGACCTGTGTAAGAGACTTGTGAGACAAGGTGGTTAGGCTGAGGCACTCGAGATCCAACCAAGTCCATGAGGAGGCCAGCGGGAATACTTCTGGACCTATGAGGTAGATTTTGACTTTTGTCTGAATTTTCTCCCTTAAGAATTTTTTTATATGGTTCTTACCTGGTATATTCGAACAGGCATTTTCTCCACAAATAGTCCTTTCTTCTCGCCTTTTTTAACCAGCTTGGTTAGAATAGAGAGCCGGTCATTGTTAGGCCTGTGGGGCCGGGGAGAGGACTGAGGAGAAATCTCTGGTGAAGACGGCGCGGACCTAAGGACAGAATCAGAAAACTGGCTGGTATAAAGCTGACAGACTTAAGGAACTAGACTTGACAATAAACTGCATCCTTTCCAGATCCAATATAGGAAAATGCAATTTCACAGACAACAGGACCTTAAAAAAAAAAAACAACACTGACAGTGGCTGGCTGATTGCTACGCTTTGGACATAAAGTGCACTCAATAAACGCCGAGACTAGGAGAAATGGCAATTCTAGAATGAAAGAATTTATATGCATGTTTCTAAATACAAAATAACTTCTTGCTAAGGAAATAATAAATGGGTGGCAATAAGAAAAGGGGTAGAGGGATTTACTTATTTTCTTTTTTGAATTTCTCTCTAGCTTGTTTAATGAATTACCTTTAAATGCCAAACAGTACACTCAAGATTACAATGACCACCTGCTGAAACGGCACAGTGAATTATGTAGAGGAGAAACTCACAGAGAGAGATCCTCAGCTTCCTGCCGGACGACGCTGACCCGACTTTTCTTTGGTAATACTGGGGAGTTTTGATCAGAGACCCTTTGGTAGAAGAGCATATAGGCATTCCAGTATCTTCGGCGTACGTCAGTATAGGGGTTCGCTTTATAACAAAACAGGAAGAAATCTTTGTAAATAAAAAGTTTTCTTGTCTTGACTATCTAAAATAAAGGACCTATAAATCCAGCAAGTACTTACAAAATTTAAATGCAAAGTGTAAGTAAAATGTGTGTCTTTTTACTAGTAATACTGCTTAGAATCACTTGAAAGGTGATATAGAGGAACAGGAAGGAAGCTGTATGGTAATGGGGTAAAGACGGTAAATATTCTTAGGCAAGTCTAAATTTAATCAAAAGGCAAATAACATTTAAAAAATAAGTTCTGTGGCACAGGATGGGATTATAACTGGCCTCACTTAACCATTTCTGCATAGAACAGCCAAATCTAGGTAAATTTTGGCAATGATACCATCTTTAACCATTAAAGGTTACTATTATTAGACATAGGACTACCATGGTATGGCATTATTTAATACAGGTAGAATTTTTTTAATTTTAATTTCTTTAAAAGATTTTATTTATTTGTCAGAAAGAGAGAGAGAGAGAGAACACAAGTAGGGGGACCTGCAGGCAGAGGGAGAAGGAGGCTCCGCTGAGCAAGGAACCTGATGCAGGACTTGATCCCAGGACCTTGGGATCAAGACCTGAAGCGAAGATAGATGCCTAACCTTAGAGCCACCCAGGCGTTCCTTTAATTTTAATTTTTAATTGAAGTATAGTTGACATATACTACTAGTTTCAGGTGTACAACACAGTGATTTGACAATTACATACATTATGAAATGTTCCCTATGATAAGTGTTGTTACCATCTGTTGCCATACAACCTTATTGCAGTATTATTGACCATATCCCCTATGCTTACTTTCCATCCTGAGACTTATTTATTTTCTAACTAGAAGTCTTTACCTCTTAATTCCCTTCACCTATTTCTCCTGTTCCCCTCTGACCCGAACACAGAAATTTTTAAATGCCCCTAGAATACTACAAAATCAGTTTCAGAAATGCTAAGGTCTCTATAAAATGTCTTCCCCCCCCCCCACCCCGAAATAGCAAATTCTCATTGGATTCTCTGATGTCCCTTTCCTCATACCCTTTCTTCTTGGGGTGGTGGCTGGGGAGGGAAGGCTGTTTTGCCATACTGCATAATAAATATGGTTTTAAAACCCACATGTGAGAGATGTCTTCTCTAATTAATTGTGTCTCATGTAAGTGAAAAGGAAATTTGAGAATTTTAGTGGGCAACTACTTCTTCTGAAATGATTTTTAAGGATGAAATTCCGTGTTCATTAGCTTCTCTCTGACATTCGTTTCTTCCTCTTAACTTACTCCATCACCTGTCCCCCCGAGGGCTGCTGCAAGAAATTAGTTTTAAAACATTTGTAAGCAACTCAAACATTTTCTCTCACGCTATCAAGGAGTCTGTGGATCTATATGGCTGGAACAGTGATATGTAAAAATAAAAAAATTACATTTTATGTAAAGAATACTACTTCCAATCTGATAGAAAACCGTAAGTTAAAAAAATAAAACTAATGGGAAATATCCATTTGTAAATACTTACTTTGATCATAAACTTTTGGTCTATATTCTCCTCCAAAGCATTCATACTCCAGGGTCTCATCATTTAGGTCAAATTCTTCTATGACTGTGTCGTTAAACTTGTACCACTTTCCTTTTCCACAGCCCCTAGAGCCCACAGAGGAACAAACGTTATAAAATTAAAACCTGACATTCCCCTCCCCAGTCTTTATCTCTATGCATTGTCTACACATAGAGCAGATGATTACCATTTGAAAATACTCAAGAAAAAAACAAATTTCTAAAACAACTTTTCAAACTGAAGAGGTAAACAGTTACACTACATTTTAAAAATCCAACATGAAATATGACCAAACAGCAATGCAAAAGTTTCTTTGTACTACGCTCATAAACATGGATGATAAGAATAGGGCGGGGGGGCACAGGAGGGACAGAGGAGGGCAGGGGGAGTGGAGGAGGGACAGAGGAGGGCAGGGGGAATGGAGGAGAGATACAGGAGGGCAAGGGGGATGGAGGAGAGATACAGGAGGGCAAGGGGAATGGAGGAGAGATACAGGAGGGCAGGGGGAATGGAGGAGAGATACAGGAGGGCAGAGGGAACGGAGAAGGGACAGAGGAGGGTAGGGGGAGTGAAGGAAAGACACAGGAGGGCAGGGGGAGTGGAGGAGGGACAGAGGAGGGCAGGGGGAGTGGAGGCAGGACTACTGGAAGGCAGGGGGAGGGAGTGGCATGAGAACGTCTTACCGCCTGTCCTTAATGAAGGAATAGTAGTGACCCGCGTGTGCCTGTCCACTGTGGACAATGACACCGACAAGTTCATAGTTTTCAGTGAGGGCAACTTTTTTCCGTGGGGATCCTCCACCTCCCTGGTCCATACTTCGCCCATTTTCACCAACTTCTGAAGACGAATCTTGGCGAGCCATTCCTGAAACTGTGTAAGGCTCCATGTTTAGCATCCAGGGAAACTATTTAAAAGCAAAAAGACCACATTAGTGTTGATGCGTAACATAGACAGTGATACCCTATTAAGTAAGATTCAAGTAAGAGGGATGTTTTCCTAATTCTAGCTAGGCCCGCCTCATCACTATCGCCAGGATGACTTCTAGACAGGAGGGCTGTTCACAGATCTGCCTGTCTGCCGGCAGCACCTGCTTAAGACAAAGGGCTGTGTACACCTCCGAATGCAGACCACAGCCCTTCACGGTGGAGACAGAAGTTAGACATGTAAAAAGTAAACAGCAGAAAAGAAAGTGAGGTCATGGTGGTAAGATATTTCAGGGGGAAAAAAACAAGTTACCCTTATCTGTTCATCGTATTTAATGGAGCGTCCACTCTCCCAGTCAAATCCAAATCTCATTAGGTGAATTACCAAGACGCTAGGTAAAGACTTAATGCAGGTCCTTTTCACGGTTATTCTCTAAAGAAAAGCAAAACCCAATTATCTCCGTGGAGGAAATAAAACAGCAAAATCATACAAAGGTCAGAGATTTCCATGGGCCTCTCCTGCCCATGTAAAAACAGGTAACGACACAATTTAATGGGACAATAGGAACTTAATATTGCCCTTACATAAAACACAAACGAATAACAAATTAATCTTGTTTTCTAAAAAAAGCAAATGTAATACCTTTTCTTTACACTTTTCACAGTAATATGCATTACTTCCCTCTAAAACTTCTCCTCTAACAAACTGGTCCAAAGAAATTTCCAAGCTCTGACAAGAAGTAACTCCAAGATTGAGAGCCATGAAAGCTTCCTCACGCTCATATCTGATTAGGAAATCACAGGAAAGACATAATCAAACAGTGGAATTTAAAGGTCTTGAAACTACCACAATACCAGAGACTATACATAGAACTACATTCATAATCAGTGAAATTAACCCATGCCGTCCCTCAGCCTTTTAAAAGTACATTGCCAAATAAAAATACCAGTTTTTGATAATCAGAAATTCCTTAAAATTATGAATTTCAGCAAAGAAATTTTAGAAATGGAAACCAGAGAAACTTAATTCAATAAACATTTATAGGTCCACTGAGAGAGAGATCTGCAAATCTCTCAACAATGCAAAATTTACGACATACTAGAAGCATCATTTAAAAAGGATGATGATCACGTGCAGTACTACTGTGGCCAACTGGCAATTTCCATGTTTCCACCTTAATCCTGAAGCTTTTTTCTACTGCAAAAATATTTCTTCCAAGTTTGGTATCTGTATCAGGATAACCTGGAGAATACATACTTTTCTGTTTGAGGATTTATGACTTCTTATGGAAATCCATGTATTTACAGATTAAACTTACAGTACTCTTAAAGCTCTGCCTTAAATACATGAGTGGGAAAGCTTCTGCTTGCATCATGATTTACGTAATACTAAGCATGGTGATGCTCATGAATCTGAATATTCTAGAACTTGGCTAAACTCAAATATATCAATAAATTGTTACAGTAACTTAAGAAATAAAAATACTATTAAAAAAAAGAATAGCTGAGATTTTTATATACTGTCACTTTAGTCAAGTAACATATGGATGAAAATTAACAAAGTACTACCAATTAAGAGGGAAAAAAACAAAAATGAAGATCATCAGTGTTGATGTCCGTGGTATCTTCACTAACCTGTGAGGGCAGTCTTTACAGATCTTCTGATCAGAGTAGATGCCCTGGAAAGTATTCTTAAAAATCTGGTCTCTCCCCATTTTCTGTTGGAATAAAGGGTCAGACTTTTAGTTGATGCCCCTAGAATTTACAGGTTGCTTATGTAGAATTTTATTTAGACCTAAGCTAAAGCGCAGATTTCAACTTAACAGCTAAAATACAGGGAGTCATGGTGGTGATTTAAGCTGGGATCGAATGGGACGATTAGAACCCCCTGGCCCCGCTGTTAGAACAGCCTGAGCTGTCGGCGAAGGAAGAGGAGAGGGCCCAGCCGCAGCTGGTGACAAGAACGGCACTCTCAGTGACGACTCCTAATCCTTCCCCCCGTGCCTGCAATGACCACCCTGTTAGGAGCAACTCTCCACAATCTTTTCTTCTTTCTTGTGGATAAAATGCTACACATTCCTAAGTGACGTGAAAAAGGGAATGACTAACTTGGGCCTCCTGAGGAGACGAGGGGCAGATACTTCAGTGAGGGAGGTGCCCTGTAACTAGGAGGCAGTGCCATTCAGGAAGCCTGTCACACGTCATGCTGGGTGGGGGCAGGAAGCTTTGGGCCCACACATCCCCAAAGACAACTTTGTGATCTGGCCCTGTGGCAGAGGCGGACTGCCAAGCACAGGCCGTCGGGTCCCTGGAGAGGGCAGCAGGCCCGAGGCCAGACTACCTCGGTGCGCCCACAGTGGTTACTCTGGAGCACAGGTTAAGAGCTCCATACTTCATCAAGTGTTGAATGAATCAAGAAAAGGAGAGGCCCAGTGTCTGTGTCTGTTTTGATGTTCAAATGCCACCAGAAGAAATGAATTACAGTTGTGGTATTAAAGATGACCAGATTCTGATTGGTCGGTTTCATAGTAATCCCAATCCTGCCACACTGCTCTCATATTACAGAGTTTGAGGGAGTCAGAGGGAAAGTGACTTTTTTCCTACCTTGAGATATTCGTCCATCTGATCAATAAGACTAGTGAAGAATTCATATGCATCCTGCTGTTCTCTCACATAAAGTTCTTTGTTCCACATCTTGAAAATCTATGCAACAAGAATTAAAGCAAAGTTAGCAATTTCTAAATACAGTAGAACACAAATGTGAAAGAGCACTTAAATGCTTCTAAAAACCAAGTTCTATTAGGACAGCAGACATTCTTACTGAAGTGAGATGAGCATCTGTTCAGCTATCTAGGCTTGTTCCTGGCCCCCCTGTGGTGTGTAATCATCACAAGTCTGTGAGACTATACAAGGCGGGATCTGAGGCCACGGAACAGAGTTTCTGTCTTAGAACTATCCAAACTATGGGGGAAAATACAAGATACCCCTTCTATGAAAAAGAGTAATGTTCCTTATTTAGAGCATTAGTGAAATTGGAATAATCTGAATACATATTCCGAAGAGCCAAAATAAGAATCATGAGAAATACTCAAAATCATTAAGATCAGCAGATCCCTAGAAATACTAGTCTCAATATTCTAATCATTTGAAATCAAACATCAACCTTAAGAAGAATGGTACAGCCCATTCTTCTGTAGGTTCTTGGCAATGGGATTAGTCTAGAGTCAACAAAGACAGAAACAATTACCACTACATCCAAGCATCTAACATCTTGAAATCTAAAGAGTTAATGGGTGAAATACCTTCCAGAAGTTCTCAGGTACATAATACTGCAGCTTGCTTTCCATCAGATGCCCAAAGAGAGACTGCACCTGGTAGAACACGCTGTCATCTGGATTGTCCGTGTCATCATCCACTGAAAGTAACGACTAAACAGAAACGAGATGTCGTGAGCTGGAAAGAGTTCACTGCTGCACAGGGAACGCGGACAGACGTATGTGTACTGCCTACACTGCTTTTACAATGCTATGTACGTGTGGATGTGGCTACAGCTCTGAGTAGATGTTTAGCTTCAGTTCTTCCTAGCTGGTGGGATCATGAACAAGTCATTTCTTTGAGGCTCTCTTTGATTATAAAAACTGGAGCCAGAGAAAGCAGTATCACTACGACAGATAAACGTGGCATGATACACAGAGAATATTCTCAAAACCACTGACTGCTATATCACAAGCTTCTAGTTAATAGGCTGACCCGTGAACATGGGTTTGAACCACACAGGTCCACTTACACATGGATTTTTTTGGATACAGAACAGTACTGTAAATGTATTTTCTAGCTTATTTTATCTTAAGAGTAGAGTATATAATACATATAACACACAAAATATGAGTTAATTGTCCAGTCAACAGTAGACTGTCAGTAGTTAAGTTTTGGGGGAGTCAAAAGTTACATGCAAATTTTTGATCGCACTGGGGGAGCTGGGGGTAAGCGCTCCTAACTCCTGTGCTGTTCAAGGGTAAACTGAACTATTATGAAGCACTGATGAAAGACCTGAAATTTTTCTAAAATACAAAAAACATTAGTAATTTTATGGAACAGAATTTGAGAGTAACTTCGTTCAAATCCCACTTGGTCAAGTCTCTCTGTCAAATAGGCAGTATATTCCTTCAGCAGATTTATAAAAACATCACCATGAATATGCTGTCTCACATATTTCAGAAGCTACTAAAAAATCCCTAGTTATGTCTAGTTTTAGTAAAACCTAAATGCAATATATGAATCTGGGACAATTTTCAGGCCGGGTACACGTTCTCTCTCACACCAAACAGGAAAGAAGAAGGAAATCACCTCAGGGAGCCCAGGTTGCATATACAGCTGCTGGAAGACTGCATTCATGTAACATGTAGCGCCGCCATTCCTCAGCCCCACAAACCCTGAACTGGACCTGCTATCCACAGGTGGAAGGTACTAGAAAAGAGAGGAGTAGAAACAGTAGAGAGAGAATTAGTGTATCTGCCACCAGCACATTTCCACCATGGCTGTCTGAGATGTCTGAGAGGAAAAAGAGATAAACTCATAGATTTATCCATCCAGTGGGTGAGGAGTCAGGCTAACAAAACCTACGTTCTTGAAGTACCCTGCAGATGCTAATACAAACAAAAAATACTACTATCTCAATGTTCCTTTTCCATTCATAAGCTACCTAACACATTGTGTCTGTTTATCCATTTGGTAGTAATGCATTCCGTCACTTGATTATCATTCAACAAATATTTACGAAGAAGCTACTTATGTGCCAGGCACTGTGCGAGGGATACAAGAGATGTATGTGGTCCCTTATCCTAAGTTGCTCACAATCTAGTAGAGTACACAGACATCAATCAAGTAAATATATGTACTTACAAACTGACGTAGTACTCCGCAAGAAAGAAACAGAGTTCTATGAAGTATTTACTATGAAGAATCCTGACCAGTCTGGATGGTCAAGAAGGTTCATATTCCTTCCCTTCCTTTTTAAAGAAGTAACATTCTTCTATCGAATAACTTCTAATAAGCATACAATTAAATAAATACTCTTGCACTGCACGTAAGGATTTTTTTTTTTTTTTTAAGATTTTATTTATTTATTTGAGACGGAGAGAATGAGAGACAAGAGAGCATGAGAGGGAGGGTCAGAGGGAGAAGCAGACTCCCTGCCGAGCAGGAAGCCCGATGCAGGACTCGATCCGGGGACTCCAGGATCATGACCTGAGCCGAAGGCAGTTGCTTAACCAACTGAGCCACCCAGGCGCCCCGCCCCCTTTAAAGATGTTTTGTACTAACACAGATCCTGTTACAATGCTTTTCTGGTTAGAAGTAATCTAGAAAAGGCATCTTGGATAAAGTTGAACATGACACTTCTCCAAGTGGAAAAGGATATTGAAAGGACACACTCTGAAATACTATTTCAGCAGAATCTTGGTTCTAAGGCCATGCCCAGAATCACCTAATCTGCATAAATCAAGTACCTGCAGCCATGTAAAAACCAAATGACAAAAGCTTATAGATCTTTTGCACCTCAAGGAATTGCTAAATATGACATACTTTCCACTAACATTTGACATACATGTAGAGCATGGTGATTTCTAAGATCTGATCAACACTGTAATTTATTTGTAGCCTAAAGCACAGATTTTTAAAAAGTTACAAAATAAGAAAAACTAGTTCACAGTAGTGCTAAAAAATAAGTACTTATATGAGGCAAATACTTTTTTCATTATGCTGATACAATCCCTGACTTAAGAAAAAAATAAAATTTCCACTTAAATCTATTAAATAGGGCGCCTGGGTGGCTCAGTTGGTTAAGCATCTGCCTTTGGCTCAGGTCATGATCCTGGTGTCTCAGGATCGAGTCCTGCATTGGGCTCCCTGCTCAGCGGGGAGTCTGCTTCTCCCTCTGGCCCTCCCCCTACTCATGCTCTCTCTCTCACTCTCTCTCATTCTCTCTCAAATAAAATCTTTAAAAAAATAAATCTATTAAATAAATAATGTAAAACTAAAGCATATGTTATAAACTAAACATTTTGATACCAAAACAGTTTCCAATTTACACACTCACATTTCATTTTGCAAGTGCTATTTTCTCTATCTGGCACCCCCTTCCTTCCTTTCCTGCCTAACCCGTATGCTACATAGTACTCAGCTCAGGTGTCCAAAGGGATAAGCCTGACTCTGCAATGTTCGTGGAGAACGTGATGGCAGCTCTAAAAGCGTCCTCCCACTCCTCCTCGTCTGGTACTCCAGTGCGCCTGCAACGTGCTTCCCTCCTGCAGATCTCAGTGAATACTAAACTGTTGCATGGTTCCAGAGCCTTGTCCCATATCCTTCTCATTGCTGGAATGACCTTCCCACCTTGCTTCAATTGGCTTGTGAGACATTAGGCTCTATTTTTTTTTTTTTTTTAAGATTTATTTATTTATTTTAGAGAGAAGAGCATGAGCGGGAGAGGGAGGGGGAGAGATGGGGGGGAGAAACAGACTCCTTGCTGAGTGGGAAGCCTGAAGGTGGGGCTCGATCTCATGACCTTACAATCAAAACCTGAGCCAAAATCAAGAGTCGGGTGCTTAATTAACCGACTGAACCACCCAGGCGCCCCGAGCTCTATTTTCAATTCCATCTTTTCTAAGATGCCTTCTAAGATAGCATCTGGTGGTGAAGTGCCCCTCTGTTGGCTGAGCATTCAGGACATGACCTGTATCTTATACGTTATCACATTATATTAAAATTATCTGCCTATGGGTCTGTCTCCTCCGTTATACACTGCCTTTCTTGAGGGCTGGAATCCTATATTCATTTGTGAGTTCCAAAAGCCTAACACACCTATTAGTGCCTAGTAAACTCAATAAATCTTAGCTGACTGTAACTGAATGTAGACCGTACTGTGACAGAGCCAGCGTCTGAGTCAGTATCTCCAGGGCCCGGTGCTGTACCGCCCACAGCTACTCAACACATGGGCTGAAATGCTACTTCTTACTGAGAGTGATTATCACCTGACTTGAACATGTCTCCTCCTTAATTAATAAAAAGGGTATCACTGAGTAATATACTATTACAATGGTAATAAAGTAACTTTGTAGTTTATAGGTGATTACAGTATGTGAACACAATAAGCAAACGAATAATAACTGACTTTCTTTGTGATTAGGATAAGGCAAACACAGGCTTTAAAACTGTATGTTTAACTGACCATTCCAAAAAAACTACATGTGTAAAGGTCTAGAAAACTTACATCAAACTCCTTGGTGAGAGCAGGGTCGGGTTGATGATGCATAGAAAGCAGTTCTTTCGTGATAATTTGCAGATTTGAAGGTGAGCTATCAGCCAACATCACCAGGACTTCATAGGCTGCCAATCGGCTATTCACTGTACTACACCTAAAAACAAAAGATGCAAGTCAATTCCAACAGTGAATAATCTACTTAAATTGCTCATTAAACTAAATCAACATTTGAAATGAAAATATTAGAGTTGCAGTTCCTCAAACAGGGTTAATCAGGTCTGATGGCAGAGCTCTAGGAATCCTGGGGGAAGTGTTTACTTAAAGGAAGATGCCATGAATACACGAAGGATGATTAAGGTTGAGAGCTAAATATCTTCTTGGCCTGATAAAGTAGCAAAATCTCTTACTTAGGACTGTAGAGTACTTTTATCTAAGGTTTGGATCAGCAAAAATGGAGGACAAAGAGTCTGAAAATTTTACCAAAGACAATATGAGAATAACTAGCTCTCAAAGTTGGTAGCAAGAAAGATTTTTGTAGGTCTCACCCTGAAATTCAAATATCTAAATGGCAGAAAAAAAAAGCTATACCAATCAGAATAAATGCCCATAAATGTTTTATATGTGCCTGGAGATAAAAAAAACTTCACGGACAGGAATCAGCCTCATTTTGCTAAGAAAATGGAGACAGAAATATGTGGTATGCTAAAGTAATTAGTTTAAAATGACGATAAAAGGTAACTAGCAAGCATTCTGCAGGAAACTAAAGGCTTCTGATATTGCTCACCTTTAGCAGAGATCATTTTGGGGATGGACAGTAATTTCTCACTGTCATCTATACCAACCTTGCATTACTGAGAAGATCACAAGTTAGGAAGGATACACAGAAAAGAGGACATCCAACTTCTGAGAGAAACATGTATGGAGTACAGTGTGGGAGATGTGCTCATGGGGTGGGAATGGGGCCTGTGGGCCTGGCTCTTAGATCAGCACTGCGCCACGCCCTGAGGACAATGGCCAGGAGCTGGCACTGACCTTTGCTCTTATTTGGACTTCTGGATTGCAAAGGACAGGTAAAGAAGGAATGGGAGGTGCCATACACACAGGGTAAACATGAAGAAGTTCTTTCGTTAGTGTTAATAAGAATAAGCATTACTTGTGAAAATACTTCTGTGTATTGTAAATCTCTTTCTGGCTTTAGGGTTTAGGTAGGAAAGGGCTGGGAGCCACTGTGATAAATGAACATCACTCAAAAACAAAATGCCACCTTTTCTAATTAAGGCACAGTGTATGATTTAAAAAACCCAACTCCTTGCTGATGGAGGTATTACTTTTAATAAATAAAAGGAAAAGGATTCATGAATAAAAATTTCAGTAAAACTACTGAAGAACCACTGAACTCTACCTCTGAAACTAATAATACTCTGTATGTTAATTAATTGAATTTAAATTAAAAAAAAAGAAAAATAAATAAAAACCAAAGAAACATAAAAAAAAAAAAGAAACTACTGATGATTTATTTTCTCCATTCACTGAAAACTGAAAATACTCCTGAATTTCTACTGCTTTAATAAAAGATTCCCATTGAGCTAGCACCAGATCTTTCAGAACAAGACTGGGGCACGGGTGAGGATGGGAGTCACAGCCTGAGAAACACCCCAAGAGTTCTAATGAAGGTTTATTTCCTGAAACAGACTTTGCTAATAAGAAAGCTCTACAGAAATACTCACACGATAAGATATAGCTTAAGATTCCATGAAATATTGCTTATTATGCCTTGCCCATTCCAATAACCACTAAAAGTATATGGGAATGTTTTTCACTGGTTAAATACCAAACCCCAGTTCCTTTGAGATTATTCAATTAACTCTGGTTTTCCTAAGAACAAAGTATGGTGGATTCAGAGCAAGTAAAGATGGCAGCATGAAGCAGCCTCCTCTATCTCCAGGAGCACCCAAGTAGGGTCAACATTACAAAAAGATCTTTCAAATTTCTACCCATAAAAATGAATACAATATTTGACTCTAAAATTACCACCATAATAAGTAACTAGCAGTTTTAATTATCAGGACACAGGTGATATACAGCAAATCACACAGTTCATGCACTAAAGCACCTACCCTTTCCTCCTAGAAGAAATTCTTGAGATTCTGAGCCTATTTACTTTTACCTTGGATGTAATTCTTACCACCTCAGTTTCTCTTGGAATTTGCTACCAAGTTAACCACATAATTTATTACTGATTCTTCCAATTTGATGATAAGAATGATTCCAACATACTTGCTCAGCACTTACTATGTGCCAGGCAGGCTTTATCCTAAGCCCCTTTACATGCATTTCTTTATATAGTGGATAATATAACTACACACACTCACGAGATGGACGACAAACTCCAAGTTAAGAAAATCTTTCTGGACTAAAGTTTCGAATTAGAATTTTTACCAAAACTGAACACAACGTGCATTTTCCATACTTTGGATGAAAGTCCTGTTGACTGATGGCGGCACTGCCAGCTGGAGAATGACTATTTAAAATAATTCTAGAAGCTCGGAAAAGGAAGTCATCTAACAATGGTTTAATGAGTGATGAACCTGGAATAGAGCATAATATTCAGGTTGAGGAGGAACACATTTTAATTCAAAGATCCTGTTTTTGTACGTTCATATCAGAGCAGCAGAAGCACCCAAGGCCACCCGATGGCAGGGCATTCAATTTAATTTGATGCTTATTTTGTGAGCGCTTATGTAACACACGGCAAAGCTCTGTGGGGCAGAGGGGTGGGGATGGGTGGGAGGGTCGGGGGACAGGGAACAAAGAGAGACAAGCAAGGGTACCTTCCTCTATGAGCTGACAGCGGAGTGAAAGAAGCCATGCTTTCACTTTAGAAACACAAATGCCAAGAACACCACAAGGCAGAACGGTCTGAGTGAATAGTTTCTTCTTACTCTGGGCGCGGTGGTCGGTGGGGGTTGGGGGGTGGGGTGGGGACACAGAAGGGTTTCTGAAACTTCTAAAATCTCACCTTCTTTGGGTAAAATGATGTGCCCTTTTCACCCTGGTTTAGAATCACTCTTTTCTATGTATCCCCAGTAGCCAAGAAGATTTTTATAGAGCTTAGTTTGTGTGATAAAGGTGGTAATTAATGTTTTGATTTATTTTCTGAATATAATTTATAATACTGAATATGCCCTTACAAATTCTATGTGTACCTCAGGACACTCATATGTACCCCACTATGCAGGGGATGGTGGTTGGGGGCTGCCTCCTAGATGAGAATTACCCTTACAAGAAGTGAGACATACAACAGATATTTTATACAGTACAAAACAGCAAAAGGAGAAAACGCTACTTGGAATTTTTACTTGATGTTAAGAAGTTACGTGATCCGTTTTGAATGCTATAAAACTGTCTACATGGCTTAATGATGCAGGTAAAACAAACCTTGAGTTTGTCAGCCACTAAAATTCCAGATAATCTCGTATTACCTGAAGGGTCAATTTTCTATGGAACACTGAGCAACTATCCTATTTTCCTAATTACACACAATACCATGGCAATAACTAAGAAATGAGGTATTCTATCATGTGGTAAGATGAAGCAATAATTACCAAGCATTTCCTTTTCTGCCCCACAGAGTGAAAGAAGGGTCTTAATGAGCCGTAAGTGTCCTGCCAATAAGATGTTGTCTGCTTCACTGGTCTCACATTCAGCGGTGCGATTAGGTTCAAAGTTATCCAGCCAAGTAATCTCATCTTCGAGCATAGTTGCTGGGCTGATTCTTAACTGCTCCATTTCTGAAGCTAAGAAGGAAAAAAGAAATCCATTTCGAAGAAAGAAGGACTTCCTTCCATGGAGTCCAAATCCTGAATTACAGTAGGCAAAGTCCAGTTCCCAACTTTCCGTTTCGCCAATCTGAGAAAGCGGTCACTAACAAACAGGGGGCCTGAGCTGCTGCCCCAAGGACTGTGACAGCGCATGCGCACTCACTTCTTCCCCACCCACTCTCTGTCCTAAACCAAACGTGTAGTGAGGGCCCCTCTGTGCAGGTCAGGGAGGGGACAATCTTGTTCCGAAGAAGCTCCTGGTCGGGGAGGGGGTATCAGCAGGTGTCCTAGAAGAGGCAAGGACGAAGGTACGAGGAGAGCCAAGGCTCCCGCAGTGTCACCTAGGCCAAGAGAGTCCTGCAAAGGAGGAGGAGGTCCACAGCACAGTGTTTCCAGACAGTGTGCCAAACCCCGGAGAACCACTCTGCTCTGCTGTAGTAAGTTCTCTTGCTTTCCTCTAAACAAGGAGTAAAGCAAGATTCCGTCCCGAAGATGAGACTGGGGAGGAGAGGAAGAGTGACCATGCTCTCCTTCCACGGCACTACAGCCACGAGAAGTAAGGTCCCACAGGATGAGGTGAACAGGGATACCTCAGGGTCAGTTGGAGTGGGACCAGCACTGGGCACTGTGGGTCGTCGGCTAACACCTATGCTGCAGGGTGCAGGGTATGAAGCCTAGCATAGGTACTGGCATAGACAAAATACTCTCCAAATGGCAAATACTGCTTGTCTCAAGACAGTCCCACCCTGTGCTCAACATCCCAACAAGGGACCCTGGATCCCTCGTTATTCAGTGACACAGGGAAGGCCTACATGAAAAGCTCGTTCATGACTTCTGAAGTTGTATGTGTCAGCCAACTCATGGTTCCAGTCCTCGAGCAGCAAAGCAGAGCACGCTCTCCAAGTCCAAGCCAGAGAGCAAACCTTGCTGGCTACTGCCCAGCCTTCACCAGAAGCCTGGCTGAAAAACGTGCACGCAAAAAGATCTGTTTCTTTTGAGAAATCATTCAGTTTTCTTCTAGGGTATTGGAAACAGCCAACATACGCTGTTTTCCTGTTTACCTCTGTCTGCCAGCAACCTCCCGACCAAGTTCTGACTGTGTGGAGCTTTACAGCCCGCATACAGGCAAGGTATTTGTTTGACCTCCTGGCCTTGACATTCTTTTCCGATCAGTATTTCCAATGAATACTTTGTCCATCCTGATTTTTATTTACTTCATGGATATTTCCTGGAAGCTGAAGTGAATCTTTTTACGTAGAGAGTGGGGAATAAACTAACAAGCTCTTGATGTGAACAACTAAAATTTACACATAGTATCCCAACATACCTTTGCATTATATATGAGTAAGTACAGATGATCAAAATCTAAATGCTCTAACACTAAAATTTCTAACAATATTTCAATCACCTAACACTAAATAATTAACTGACTTCTATTATTATCAACACAACTCAACAGTGATTCCCTCTTTCCTTCAATGATTGACCTTTAAAATGGTCAGAATTCACTATACTAGAGAGAAAGATTCTTCCTAATAGTTCTGTATCAGTGTATTAAAATGTGCCTTGGACAATTTTTAAAATCAACAAATCTTCTCAACACATTAATGGTTGGGTATATGCTAGGAGAAGGGAGAACTGGTATATGGGTTTATGTGCAATTTTCAAGAAAATAAAATTCCATTTCAAACAGTAATTATAATCTCATTTATATCGAAGATACATTAAATCAGATTTAGAAATGTCCATTTGGCTTTCTTTTCTACTCTTCCCTCTCCCCTCCCCCCATGCGAATCAAAGTTAGACATTTACTTACTTGTCAGATCATCTAATAATTGGCACCTTAGATCAAAATACTCCATACACTGAGATAATAGTCTAAAAAACAGATAAGATTTCAAGTATTAAAAAAGGCTGATTTTAAAATAAAAAACATTTTCCTTGTAAGAACAGGTTCATAAAACAGTTGAACAATGGAATTTTCCTAAGCATAAAAGAACTACTTAATTTATATTAATTCACCTTCACAGTATCTTAGCAACAAGCACACTAATGATTCTGCTAATACAGATACACTATAGAAGTAATAGCGTAAAGAGAGGAAACTTACTAAATCTCCCATTTTGTAATGATGTACAGGCTGACTGCATACATCACGCACTAGATTACACTCATTCATTCAAATATCAACCGATATTCACTAAGCACCTACTATATGCTTGGAACTATTCTAGAGGAACAGCTGACAAAAGAGACAGACAACAAATTAAAAAAATACATATGTTAACTGGTGATACTAAGAAGAAAAATAAAGTGGAGTAAGAGAAGAGAAAGGTAAATTCTTTTACCTAGGATGATCAGTGAAGCTTTTCTGCAATTATAGTAGCGAAGAGCACAAGCTTTAAAGTCAAGCGACTTTGGTTTTATTCCTGGTTCCACCACTTACAATTGGGTGTCTAGGGCCAATTTCTTTGGTTTCTAATTTCTAAAATGCTTGTTAAGAGTGTTAGAAATAAACACACATGCATACACATGCACATCCATAAAAGGCTCAAGAATATACTAATAAGAACAGATAATGAAAAAAGAAAAAGGATAATGAACCAAGAATTATGATTATTAAGGAGATAATTAAACTGTCAAACTCATTTGTCCTTTGTGAGGATTAAATGATAAATATATGCAACGAATTTAGCATGCTATATGGCAAAGAGTCAGACCACAGTAATGCTAGTATTGTCATTACTAGTATGGAACAATTTTCAAATTACAAAAACACATTAACTAAAGATTTAATTTTATGTGAAGTTAAATGTTCTACATCCAAGAGATTCTTTGAGAATGCTAAAAACTCATCCAATGCTTTCTTTCCTGAGTTTCGAGAAATTTAGTATCAAATCAAACTCTTAACATTTAGTTATATTAGATAATGAGTCCTACAAAAAGTATTAAGTGCAATATCTTACTTCTTAAAAAATGCTCACACAAAAGTACAATTATCTCTGTGCAGATGACGTGATCCTGTATATGGAAAACCCCAGAGTCCACACAAAATAATTTAGAACTCATCAGCAAATACAGCAAAGTTGCAAGATAGAAAACTGAGACACGAAAATCAGTTTTGCTCCCATACACTTAAAAACAATATGAAAAAGTAAGAAAACAATTCCATTTACAATAGCATCAATAAGAGTAAAGTACTTGGGCATCCACTTAATGAAGGAAGCAAAAGACTCAAGACTTGTGTAGTGAGAAGGACAAACAACGCTGAAAGAATCCTAAAATACCACAACTAGAGCAACAAAGCCGTGTGGTGCTGGTGTGAAGACACACAGATCGATGGAACAGAATGAAGAGCCAATCAATCAATCAATCAATCAGCAAGCAAGCAAAAGATTTTTCGTCAGAGCTGTCAAAACCCTTCAAAGGTGAAAAAGGTGCTGGGACAACTGGATTACCCACATGGAAAAGAATGATGCTGGGCCCTTACTTCCGTGAGTCACACATAAAACTTAACTCGAATGGATCAAACACATAAATCTAAGAGTGAAAACTATAAAAACCTTAGAAGAAAATATAGCGGGAAAACTTCATGACGTTGGATTTGGCAATGATTTCTTAAGATATGAAGCCAAGAGCACAGGCAACTAAAGAAAGAACAGAAAAGGAAGTATTTCTCCGTCTTAATTAGAAATGAAAAACACGACATGAATGAACCTGGAAAGAGCAGAATGGGGGGATGGAGAAGGAATGCGGAGCTACTGTTTAGTGGGTACAGGGTTTCAGGCTGAGATGAAAAAATTCTGGGAATGGGTAGTGGGGACAGTTGCCCAACAATGTGTATTGGGTATGTACTTAATGTCGCTGGTCTCTACACCTAAAAATGAGTAAAATGATAGATTTTATGTGCATTTTGCTGCAGTAGAAAAATTCTAGCAAATCTAAAAATTAAAAAACCACCTACAGTTATTTTTGAACTGTCTCCTCATGTTCTTTGCCCATTTTTCAATTTGGTTGTTGGGTCATGTGTTAGTGATTTCTAACAGCTTCTTATATATATTATCAAAATGAGTTTCTTGTCTGTCTTATGTTACAAATCTATTCGGCCAGTTTGTGAACTGACTTTTGACTTTATGGTATTTTTTTTCCACACAGAGTATTTTAATTTTTATGGAGTTGAATTTATCTTTTATTTCACAACTTAATGGATCCAGAGTTTCAGTTTAGGATGATGAGAAAGTCCTGGAGGTGGACGGCGGACATGGTTGCACAATAATGAGAATATACTTAATGCCCCTGAACTTATGCTTAAATGCTTACATATGCTTAAACAGACCAAGTTTGGATACAAACTTAGGGGTTTGGATACTTATCCAAACGTAGGAGTAGCTCTAACATTTCTTCCCTTTCAGAGCTCTAATTTGTAAAGCATACACACAAGGAAAGTAGATACTGATTTCACACATCTTGGTGGTACCTTATAAGCCCTTTGGCCAAGGGTTCCCTGGTAAAGCTAAGTTGGAGAAAGTGGAGGTCGGTGTGGGATCTCCTCCCTCCCATCCTGGACCTAACCGGGGCAGCCTTGCATACAGGCTAGCCCACAGGGATACGGCAGGGTGGGCAGAATGAACTTACCCAAGCCATTCCATCAGCCTGGCCCACAGCTTCCCTCCATGCCCAGAGACGTGTAAAACCAAGGGAGAAAGCTAGGAGGACACCCCAGCTATATCTAGATATGAGTCAGAAAATATGCTGATCTGAGAGAGTGACAAATGCAAGGACATGAACAGTATGATCCTCATAAAGTGATGGGGCTCCCATTAATTTCAGCCTCTCACCACCCAGGTGAGCTCCTCTTTCTCTTGGGGGTGGTGGACCAAGTCAGGTGGAGGTGGGAGTTCGAAGTGATTCAAGGGTAAGGAAGCCTGGTAAGTGTTTCCTCTAACCCTCCTGTCCTTAATGGGGATATAAGAACTGGAAAACCCTCTTTCAGGACACAGATGTTACAGGAGGAAAGGAGAAATTCTTCGGTCATCTCAGTAATGCACCATGGACTTCAGGGGAGCAGCACGCAAATCATTATTCTCTTTCGGTATAATGTGACCTTTAATCTTGATTCCGTACCTCTGATTGACTCCTCTCATAATACTAGTTGGGGACCAGAGAGGTAGCTGAGCCGTGAGAATCACACCTAGGAGAAACTGGTTTGGCTTCTGTACATCTGGGTGAGCTGAAGTATCTGTCTGACTAAGAGTGTACAGCTGATCACAGGCAGCACGGCGAATCTGAAATTACATCATTAGTGGCGAAGGACATACATCAACCAACACTTAGAGACTGCTGACAAAGTAATTTTCCTCTGAAGTCCACACTCTGAGGGATGCTATAAGGGTGTGAATGTTTTAATCACTAATGGTAACGTTTACACTGAATAAACTAGGGCTGATTAAAAACAAGCGTGGTCGGAGAACTGATCCTCAAATTATTCTATTCTACTCAAAAGTTTTATAATTTAATATAACTGAAAAAAAGAAAAAACTCTTCAAGTATTTCAAAGTTAATTTTCAAGGTCATATAAGAAAAATCAGAATTATAAAATCTAGTGGGAGTTCATGACTTAAAGTTGGTCTTTTCTGACTTTGACCAACATGTTGACACTGAACGTCAGCTGCAGGTGCTCAACACCAGCTGTAACGTTCTGTTTGTTGTAAACAAACACAAAGTAGTCTTAGCACTAATCTCTGAACTTTCGGTGGAATACGGAATAGAAAGGAGGGCAGAGCGTCCAAACGGTCACTTGGTCACTTTGCTTTCAGAGCCCTTTGTAGGACTCCCAAGAGGACTAGACGCCATGCCTTCTGTCCTGCACGCAGTGTCACAGGTATGCAGAGGGCCGTGGACAAAGAGGACCGAGGGGATGTTTTATGTAATGTAAAAAATCCTTACCTCAGCACTTGGCGATCCAAGCAGAATATCAATGATAAAATCAGCAACACAGGGCAAGTTATAGAAAGATGCTAATGATAAAAATAAGGAGAATTGGGGGTAGGAGGGGGGGACCAAGTTAGGAAATGCATTTTCAAAATTTTCAAAAATTCTGAATACTTTCTTAAGCTTAACTATAGCAGAAATTCATCTCTTTTTCTACCTGAAATTGAATTCAGTACTTTCTACAACTGCCTCCACATCTGAGTTTCCCCCACGAGAATCTAAGGTGCCCAGGCACAGGACCATGTCTTGGTCACCCCCGTGCCTCCACATTTTAGCACAGTGCCTTGTACACACCAGTTATAGAACAGAATGTCTTGCCTTGATAAACTATCAATACTCTACAACAAAGTACAAATGATAAAAAAGCTTGAAGGGAAGTTGACTTGAAAATATCTCTAAAATTAAACAATTATAGGAAAATTAAACTATGAATATGGCATCTGTTCAAGAGCATTTTGTAATGACTCGTACTTCTTATATATGTCTTCAAAAGCATTCTTGCTCAAAGCAAATAATCTTGGACACTACATTACTGTTCTACAAATGTCCAACTTTTTCTAGATTTACTTTATCTTATGAGTTTGGATATTATACGAAACACATAACGGTCATCAATCTTATGTAACAGGCGGTCTGAATCAGTGGTAACACGTAAGGGTCATCAATCTTATGTAATAGGTGGTCTGAATCAGTGATAACAGGGAAGAACAGGGCTTCGATGCATTGGTACAATTTTTAGAAGTGGAACTGTTAAGACTTCATTCCTGCATAAATATTTATTGAGGGCCTACTACACACTGGGCAGTATCTGGGTGTGAGAGATTCAGTAGGGAACAAAATGGACAAAAGTCTCTGTCTTTATGGAGCTTACAATCTAGGTGGGGAGGGATGATGACAATAAATATGGTAAGTAAATAAACTATATACTATGCTATAAGATAGTAAGTGATAGAGAAGAAACGAGGTAAGGGGTTTAGGTAGTGCTGGGAAGATGGGAGGGCTGTGGTCAGAGAATGTCTAAGAGATGAGATTAAGCACACCTGTATGAAATGAGGCAGAGAGGGCCATGTGGGAAAGATGGGGAAGAACATACCAGGAAGAGGGAATAGCCAGTGCAAGGGCCCTGAGGCAGGAATGTGCCTGGAGTGTTGGGGAACAGCCAGGGAGGCCAAAGCATAGCGAGGGAGGGGGAGAGCAGGAGAAGGTGAAGACACAGAGGCGTCAAAGGGGTGGACTCTGTATGGCCTTAGTAAAGATTTGGCTTTTACTCAGTGGCAACTGGGAAGCTGCTGCCGGGTTTTAAACAGAGGAGTGCTACAACCTGACTGACATTTCAGAAGGTCCACTCTGGTTACTGTGTGGAGAATAAATTGCAAGGACAGAAGCAGGGAGATCCGTCAGGGCGCTCCTGCTATAATCCAAGCGAGGGATGATGCCAGAGCAGAGGGGGCTAACAGTGGTGGTACTAGAGGGCAGAATCTGACATGGTTGGAAGGAGAATGTGCCGACAGAAGGGGGTGTGAGAAAGGAATCAAGGAGGACTCAAGGATTTTGGCCAGAGCAACTGAAAGAATGAAACCGCTATTACTTAAGCTGGGAAAACTGCGTGATTCAGTCCAGCTAAGGAGCTCGGCTGTGGACCCGTCAAGCCTGGGAAGACTACCTGAGAGCCGAGTGGAGGGGTCAGGGCAGTGGTCTAGGCTGTAGCTTCACATTCAGACACTAGGGGGAATCTGGGGCTGTGATGGTGGATGAGATCACGGGGAGAAGGGGTGTAGACAGAGAAGAGACAGTGACCAAGGGCTGGGCCCTGGGGGGGTTCTAATGTTAACGTGTGATTAATAACAGCCCCAGTTTGCCAAAGCCCACAAATGAGGACAAGTCTGAAGTTTCGTAACTTTGAATGCTAGAGTCATCATCAGTTTAGGGATTGATACAGAATTCTAATTCTGCAGTTTATGACCTGTAAATTTGGGTTGTCTTCATTCCCCAACTAGAGAGTAAGCTCCTAGAGGACAGACATCCTTCCTGTTTAATACTTAACTGGGAAACCTTGTATACAGAAGGTGCTCAATAAATACTTGTTCAGAATTTAGCCATTCTAAGCACTATTCTTACGGAGCCCACCTGCCCGCTTTCCCCCTTTTCATTTCTATTAGCACGACCTTCTCTACGAGGGAACGTACATAATTCCCAACAGAAACCTGGCATTTCCCTAAAAGAGATGAAGGGCAAACAAGCCTCCTGCCTACCCAGTTGCTGGCTCCGCAGCTGCAGGCACGTAACAAGCAGAGACAGGGCCTCCCCGGCAATCAGCGAGTCTTTGGTGGACACAGACTGTTGTCGCACGCAGATGCCCGCATGCAGGGCTGCCGGGTCCCCTTCACTCCCAGAGCTGCAATTGCTTCCTGGGAACAGGCAAGCAGAAGGTTACTGCGGACCCCACAGGACCCTCATGGTATCATAACATCCTTTTAATGTGCTCCAGAATCCTCAAGTGAAATTAAACAGCGCAAGGAGACATTCTGGTCTAAGAAACAAGAGACAATCACTTTATTTGACCCCAACTGCTTTAAAACACATTTGGAGGCACTCGAAATGTACTCAGGAGGCAAAATTCAGTTGAGGTGACAGAAGTGAGAACAGTGCGGTTTGCTGGGCCTGAGAGAGTCTTCCTGGGATATTAGAAATATTCCTCATCCTGACCTAGATGGGTCGTCTGTACGTAAAAATCCCCCAAAGCCTGTACACATAACACTTCCACACTTCGCTGTACGAATGTCATACGTTTTTTTTTTTTTTTAAAGATTTTATTTATTTATTTGAGAGAGAGAATGAGATAGAGAGAGAGCATGAGAGCGAGCGGGGAGGGTCAGAGAGAGAAGCAGACTCCCCGCTGAGCAGGGAGGCCGACGTGGGACTCGATCCCGGGACTCCAGGATCATGACCTGAGCCGAAGGCAGTCGCTTAACCAACTGAGCCACCCAGGCGCCCACGAATGTCATACATTTAAAAAATTTTTTCTACTGAGGTAGAAATACACACGTAAATTGAAGAGGGAAACCAATTTATAAAAACCTTATAGAAAATAACTGGCCAAACCAAGAAAATGACTTTTCCAGGTAGGAATTCCAGATGAATTTTTATTACGGCCACAATTTTTGGCCTCATGGCACTTTTACAACACGCGGCAAGCTAAAAACTCTGCTGATCTGGTTTCCCCACTTCCTCTGCGCTTATCAATGCTTTTTTTCTGAAGGTCTGACCTACGTACAGTAACATAACAGGTCTCAAGTGCACAGCTTGACGGGTTTCTACTCATGCTCAAAAGCAAGAGAAAAGGCTTCCTCCTTTTTGCGACTCCAAACAGCCTATGCATAGATAACTCTCACAGCTTATTTCTTGCCCGGTGATTTAATACCTTTATTCTTTTAAATCAGTACCTGAACTGCTGAGTCGGCTCCGGATTCCAGCAGGAAACAGAGAATTACTTTCTTTAATTGGCTGGCTGCTCCCAACGAGGTCAAGTCGTCCTGCAGCGGCAGCCCATGACAACCTCATGAAACAAGCCACCGTAGACGTGAAGTCACTCACTTCCATTGTCTAAACAAGGGCAGGAAGAACGTTATGAGAAAAGGCAGCACTTGGAACACATTCCCCCTGCTGACTTCCATCCCCTGACTGGTCTCAGTTTTGTGAGACCCTTTCTCCTCCACGATCACCCAGAAGGACAGCCTTTATTATGCTTCCGTACCGTTCAGAGACTTTCAGTATGTCCTCTACCTGTAACCCAGAGCCTGATCTCCATGCTCAGGAGTCAGGATACCCGTCACTCGTTTGGTTTTTACCGTTTCTCCTCTCCCACACAGTACACTTTGGGCTGCGTGAACGACCCTGTGGCCTTCCCTTCAGGCTCTGTTCTGTCTCTCTAGCTTTGCTCACACCTGCGCTCTTGAGGGAACAACTCTCCATGCTTCTCTGTCATCTCATCTTGCTTTATATTTAAGGCCTAGTGCAAATGCCACCTCCTACGTAAAATCGTCCACGACAGCTCTGGGGGAAGGCAATTAGTCCACTTCCCCTGAAGGCCTACGAATGTTCTGCCCTTGTAGCTCTCCTATAATCCCTGAGACTTTCCACCTTGAAGGACAGTGATTTCTGCACTGGTGGTCCCTCTCTGGCTCACCGTAGGTTCCGTGAAGGCTACGTTCATGTCAACAACTTGTAGGTCTGCACAGCCCTTCCCTGTAACAGCAGGGACTTCTAATTTCTTGAATGCACAAGTCACCTACTTGTATTGCAACTCGTGCAGCAGGGATGATTTCCTCGACCCTAATGGAAGACCTGTCAGACACGGACAGCTGTCGGTACGACGACTTTTCTGGAGTACCACATAAGGACATCTGCCTGCTTGTCTGCCGGCTGACGTTTCGGAATGGGCGAGAAGAAAGTGCTTCTATGCCGTCTTTGGTGAGGTCTTCATCTAGTAACGTGGGCATTGTTTGTCCCACAAGTAAAAATCTTCAAAGGAAACAAAAAGCTAGACTTATCTGAGGTTATTTCATACTATTCAAAATGATAGCACTTGGGAAGAGAAATAAAGTGAAGTACTGCCTTGTGAGACTAAGATGATATATTTACATACCTGGCAAGTTGTAGACAGATGGAATAAACTCCCTGCCTTGTTTCATAGTCTACTTCTGATGGGATGGAATCCCTCTGCATGACATTTACAACCAAACTTAAAAGAAAAGAAAAAGGCAGGACATTAAATAAAGACTTCTATTTCTTTCATAGGAAATTTTCTGTAACTAATTTAATTGCTTATGTAAATGTTATCAATTACTTAAAATTTCTATAAGAGCCTTACATACACACAGACCATACATATTTCTAACACAATGACTTCCTATGATTCCTGCAACTCTTGGTCCATTTAGAGTTAGATTCCTTGCTTAGCCAAAATGCTAGAGTGTCTGGATTGTCCTCATTCTCGCTGACTGGTGTGAGTTCACTGATTCACCACTATTTTATCACTAGAAGAACTATCAGTTAAAAAACATATCTAGAATTGGTATATTCAGTAAAGCTTATTTTCACATTCACTACAATTTCTCTTATTACAAAAGCTTCCTAACTGTTCTTCCTGCTCCCACTCTTGACTCTCCACCCCCAAAATCTATTCTCAAAAGATCAATCATGGGGTGCCTAGGTGGCTCAGTCGTTAGGCGTCTGCCTTAGCTCAGGTCATGATTCCAGGGTCCTGGGATTGAGCCCCACATCGGGCTCCCTGCTCAGCAGGAAGCCTGCTTCTCCCTCTCCCACTCCCCCTGCTTGTGTTCCCTCTCTCGCTTTGTCTCTCTCTGTCAAAAATAAGTAAATAAAATCTTAAAAAAAAAAAGATCAATCAGAGTGATCCTTTTAAAATATTAAGTCAGATCACGGCACTCCTTCTCTGCACAAAACCCTCCAACGGCTTCCTGTTTCCTACAGAGAAGAAAAGGCAGAGTCTTGACAGTAACCTGTAACCTGTAAGACCCATAACCTGACGTCTGGTACGTCCGTAACCTCATGTCCCCCTACTGTCTCCCTCCTGCTACCCCAACCCGACAGGCCTGCTGGTCTCCGAAGGCACCAGGTCAGTCTCATGCAGGGGCACACACTGGCTGCTCCTCTGGATGGCTTCCCCCAGGGATCCCCAAGTCTCCCTTTCTCATCTCCTTCAGGTCTTTGTAAAATGTCACCCCATCAGTGAAACTTTTCCTGATCACCCTACTGAAAATCACAGCCCTGTCCATTCCCTCTTGTCTCATTTTTCTCTACAGTTCTTAACAGCTGTTGGCATATGCTTTTACTTTCACTTCTTTATTGCTTGTCTCCCCTCCAGACAGTAAGCATCACAAGGATGTGGAGTTCTGTCTAATCTGTTCACTGCTCTGTTCTCAGTGCTCAGAACAATGCCTGGCATGCAGATTAACTGACACAACTAAGCCAGCAGTAAAATGCCTTTATTCCAGAGCTCTGTGATTGGAAGTGAATAATCGGAAATGAGTTTTCACTGAGAACACCTCTGTGATTCTAAAAACGAATCAAGCTCCATGCAGGAGGCCTTCCACACGCTTGGGGCTTCTTTTAGCCCCACTCCCTTTATTGCTTCAAGGTCTCAGCCCAGCCTCTTCCCCGCAAGGCCTCCCATAGGAATTCTTGCAACTGTCCTCTAGACTTCCCTCCTTCCTCGCCCGAGGAAATGCAGGCCTGCTTCTTGTTAGGGCAGGAGAACTTGGCCCCACGGATTATCCCTTTTCCTTTGATCTTTCTTTAGTCAGCCTGCAAAGACAACCTAGGCTTCCCCAAGGTAAAAGCAAAACAGAAAAGCAATCTTCCTCAGCTTCTCCCCTTCCAGTCACCGTCACCCCTGCTCTGCTTCCCCCACGTCTCTGATGCCACTCTCGGCTCCTCACTTCACGCACCTCAACCATGTTCATCTCTCTTGATGTCCCGTGTCCTCCATCCCCTTCCGAGCTTATTTCCGACGCTGACTGAATGTTCACCATTCCCTCCCTCTCCCAGGCGAGGAGTCACAGGGCCATTGATGATACACTGCCTCCCCTATTATCTAGTCGTAAAAACTTGCCTATGTTACCTTATAAATGTTGGTTACTGCTGCCCAACATTTACCGCTGTCACTCTTCTCGGGGCCACTGCATGGTTCTCCCTGCCTCCGTCTCTCCCACTTCTATTTATTCGTCTCCACTGCGGCCAAAATGATTGTGCCAGGCAATTCCCAGCTTTGAAACCACCTGTTTTCCCATGGTCTATAAGCTAATGTTGAAATTCCTCAAGGTGACCCTTCCTGACATACTTCTCTCCTTCATCCTTTGCTCTAGCCTCCCCAGGCCACTGGGGCTCCCAAGACAGGCCACACAACATGGTGCTTTTACTCATCCCACCCCCTCTGGCTGAGTCCTGTAGGGGATTCCTGCTCTTTTCTCAATTCCTAGTGCAAACGTCATCTTCTGCAAAGCACCTCCTAATCTTATTACCCCATGAAAACTTCACCATTTAAGCACTATCTTGCATCACCTCTCCCTACCTCCCACCCAATGCATTTTACGAGCCTGTTTTGATACCTCTAATAACTGTTTGTTATTCTTTGTTAAACCACGAGGCTCTAAAGGGCAGGAATGAGACCTAAGTTATCTTTGCATCCCCAGCATTAATAAGGCCTCACAAAACAGCCATTACCGGGAATCAAATTTGCCTGGTGTCAAACTGATGCGGGAATCAGCAGAAACAGATCTGCTTCCTCTCCTCTACTCTCCTCAAGAATTTCTCCCACTACCGGAAGGAAGGAGATGTGCTTCTGCCAGTTCTCCAAATAACCAAAAGTCGTAAAATGAATTTAAGCGTTTCGAAGACTGAAACACCATTTCTTTTTCTTATAACTCTCGTGACACTTCACACAATACCTTATAGGAATAACCAAGGCCAAGCAGGAGAAATTACCCACAATAACTATATTCATTCTTTGCAATTCTTGTGACATTATAGTGAAACTCTAACCTCAGTCCTCCTGCTTTGAGGAAGTTCTCGCAGAAGGATTTTGCACAGTTTCTTGCCATGTCATCATCAGCTGTTGGCATGAGTTTGGAGCTTAGAACCTTGAAAACACATAGGCACAGTTAGACAGCCCAACATTTCCAGCAGAAATGACTCCTTCACTAAGTAAAACAATCCGATAACTCGAGTCTGAGTCTCATTAAGTGCTGCATGCTGTTTCCCGACCCCGCCCCCAGAAGAAGGAGGCTGATGTTTCACAACTGAACTAATCATGTTTTCCAAGTTCTATAAGTTAGCAAGAAAATCTGTTTTGTTGAAGAAAGCTGGTGTGTTCTTTTCATGAAACCAGCAAAGGTGGATGTCTCAGGCTTAGACAAGGGCACATAACATTATGTGATATGCTAGACGTGTTTTTGAAAAAGATGAAGTTTTATAAAATAGCCCATTCCTTAAAAATCCAAGATGAGGGGGCACCTGGGTGGCTCAGTCAGTTAAGTGTCTGCCTTAGGCCCAGGTCATGATCTCAGGGTCCTGGGATGGAGCTCTGTATTGGGCTCCCTGCTCAGCAGGGAGCCTGCTTCTCCCTCTCCCACCGTCCCTCCCCCCACTTGTGCACACGCTCTCTCTCTCTCAAATAAATAAAATCTTTAAAAAAAAATGCTAGATGAGCTAATAATGATTCTGAAACTCCTACCATTTATTGACCACCTACATAATAGGCATAAAAGGAAGTCTTTACATGCATTCTCTCTTAATTTCACCATGCATGCTGTTATGTATTTTACTTTACAGGTAAAGACTGAGACCCAAAAGGCTAAGTGACCTCAAACCCAGATGTGCCTCCCTCCTAAATCCATGCCCCTTTTATGGCACTGATATACGTACCTAAAGGAAAGCGTAACTAACAATTCTAGTATGGCAGATAATTATTTCAAAGAAATAATCATCCTATAGTATGAGACTTAGTAACCAACTGCTTATTTGGTTGTTACGATTTAAAAATAAAAAAAAAATAAAATAAAGGAACCCAGTGCCTCAGGTTCTCCAAGGTTTTAAAAATAGATATATTCAAGATCCTTTTTTATTCTAGAAAATCTGTTTCTACGAATCCATGGATTTTATGTGTGTAGACTTTTAGTGTGGGATTTCTTTTCCACAAATGTTTCCTTCCTGAAGTGCTCTTTGGGAAGTAGGCTCGTCAGCCTCAGGTTATGGGCAGTGCTGGGAGGAAGGGAGCCCTCTGCTTTTCTAACCCTTCCTGTGAGTTGACCGCCACCTATGTACTCCCCATTCTCAGCGGATAGCAATTTAGTGAAGGTGGAAGATTTCTTCAAAGCAACAGGTATTTGGAATAGCTACTTTGAAGCTTCCTAGTAGACAAACGTAAGTTGAAGACTAAAACGCAGAGAAATTACCCTTCCCAGGGGTCAGTTAAAATAAGTACTTTTTTTTTTTGAGATTTATTTACTTGAGAGAAAGAGATCAGGAGCAGGAGGGACAGAGGGAGAGAGACTCTCAAGCAGATTCCACACTGAGCACAGAGCCCAGTGCAGGGCTCCATCTCACAACCCTGAGATCATGACCTGGGCCAAAACCAAGAGTCGGACGCTTAACTGACTGAGCCACCCAGGCACCCCAAAATGAGTGCTTTTGAAAGTGTTCAGTTTTCCATATATTTTGTGCTGTCTAAAGCAAAAAAACAAAAAACAAAAACAAACTACCTCTCAAAGGAATTCCCAGTTAATCAAAAGTACTGAAATTGTGCTGGAGGTATTTTACTACTACTGTCCTTTGGCTCTAAGATAATGCAATCTAGGTAGCAGATGATAAGCCAGACTCACTGTTGGGACCATTCTGCTTTTCTAGGTGCTCTCAAATGTGGGTGTTGAGGTTTATACCTTAACTTTTTTTAAGACAGTCACTCAAAAGCAAATGACAAATCTTGCAGGTATTGCAAAATTTATAAGCTTAAACTGGCCAAAAATTTCTGGGCAATTTTCTGTCTTAGAGTATCATATACATATATTTTTAAATGCCCACATTAAATAAAGACATGCTTTCTTTTAAAAACATTTGCTAAATATTTCCTCCTTTTGAACCCAACACATTTCTTCACAAGAATGATTAAGGCTAATATGAAAGAGCACAGCTTGAACACACGAGCAACAAGTGATACAGAAAAATGAATGAATATATTTACATACTCTAAATTAGACTGCCAGAGGAAATAAAACTTGGGCAAAGCAAAATCATTCAGGGCTTTATTTTCTCCAGACCTAAAATGGCAAGAAGGTCTAACCTCTCACCCTCCAAGAGCAGAGCGTTTCCCTCCCCTATTGCCCCGTTACTGCTCTGCTCTTAAGACTCAGAATATGCAGCCTCTCTTATGTCTTACTCAAGATTTTGGAGCAGATATCTTGTCTTTTCAACTCTCATCCTTTAACTACCACAATGACTTACAGACATTAAACAGTAAATGTTTACTGAACTAAATCTACTAGTTTAAAGCTACTTTTTGGAAAGAGGGTAATAAAAATATTCTTTTGCTTAAATTCTTCCAGTTGCTTTTCTTTTAAAACCTTGAAATGATGATGTATTTTCTGACAAACTCTTCATAGCTTCATTATGACAACAAATTACAATTGTTTTTTAAAAAGTTAGGATGTATCTAATAACAAGAAGGCTGAAGATTACTACTGTATTGGACAGACTCGCTAAACTTCCAGAGGAAGATAATGGCATATTTTATTACATAAGGATTCCTCATTATTTATTTACAAGTTGTTTTGCGAGTATAACAGCGTGCATAGGTATAAAGTGAAAAAAACTGAGCCTTTTCTAAGGCCAAAAAAACAACAAAATGGTTCAGTTTATATACTGTTTTTTATTTTTGGAAAACTTATTTTTTCACAGATCATCCAATAAAAATACTTATCTCCGACATCTAAAAGCATGAATGTGCAAACAAAAATGAATCTGTCCTGGTGAAATGAAAAGAAATGAGGCTTCTTACTTCTAAGTTATAGAGCACTCTGAAGGTGGACATTCCTGGAGCAAAGGATCGAAACAGACTTTCCAAAATTGAGCTGGCGCTTGGCTGATGCTGCTGCTTGGAGGACAGGGATGGAGACTTTGAGGACTGAGAACTCGTTTCAGACAGTAACGTCTTCTAAGGTTTTAAAGAATGAAAACAAAGGATGTATGTGTTAAAAGCACAAGTTAAGGAGAAACACACCTCAGTGTGCACTCTAATGTTCTTTTCCTCTTTAATATAATCGCACCAAAGGAATTTCCTACAAATTAACCTCAAGGACACATCACTTGGTAATTATTAACAAAACATCAAATTCCATCACACAAACTTTAAGTGCTCAACAGCATCCCGACCCTACAGGAACGTGTCTGAGAGTGTCTTCTAGGTAACACTAGCAAGGTCGTCTTTGTTTCCGTGTTTTAAAAATCTGTACTACTAAATACTGATAATTAAATTATGAACTTGTGGAAGTGGAAGCTTTGAACATGTTTTGAGCTAGTGCTAGTGATACATTTTGCAATTACATTAGTTTTGTTCTCCCTGCAAATACCTAAGCTGTGTATGACAAGACTATGAGCTGGTGTAAACTTCAACCCTGAAACATAAATTCATACTGCAGTTCTAACAACTCTGTTCTACATGAGTTTGTTCTGAGAACATAATTAAACAATATTATAGAGAGAATATAATTTTAATACATATGATAAAATTCTTGAGGAAAAACATTACAGAAATTAAGATGAACTTTAAATATCAACAGTGGAAAAAAATTAAATGATAATTATGCAAGCAACTCAAATACAGGCAACAATCACATTCAGAGAGGTGTCATGACAGAAGAAAACTGTCTCCACTGAATCAGCACTCGTCCAGAATCTGATCCTGGACGAGACACTTTATCTCTTTGGGCTTCAATATCTTAATCCAGACAAGAAGAACGTGGAAGTACATATTAAAGGCTCTTCTGGTTCTAAAATTTGATGTCATTATTGATTCTAGGTCTTTTAAAAGTCAACATGAAGTTCTGATTTCCATTTACAGCAAAGGTATTTTTTTAAAGAAGAACTGTTATAGGATAGCACAAGGCCTGAAAGTGATTTCAGGTTGTATCGCTACTGAATCATGGCATTAAAATTTCCATGCCACTTTAAGTCCAAGACACTCGTACCTTTCTTCCCAAGGAATCAAGCTGGTCCAGGGCTTCCTGAATGGCTGGGTCAGTGGGTATCAAGAGCAGCAGCTTTCGTACTCGTAGAGTTATCCTGAAATTTTGCAAACACAAATTTTTTCACATAAGCCGGTTTCAATACCAAAGTCATTTGTTCCCGACAAATGTAAAGTCAAGTCAAAATGGACTTGGTTCCCTAACCTTAGTAACTTCCTCTCTTTCAGGCCTCGTAAACATTTATATTTACCTTGGCTCCTCCAGATTGGCAAGCTGGTAAAGCATGTCAAACACATTACATACAAGTGCCATCACAACACCAGGGAGGGATTTCTCCTGAGGGAAAAAAGCAAAATATAAATACAAACTGACAAAAACATTTTCTCTTTTTCTCATCAAACATGCCAACAATAAAATTACTACTTCTGCAGGAGTGGCCGCCACAAAGCTTGAGGGGAGCTGTGTGCTCCCCTGCAGTACAGAGCAACACCTGGGAACAGACACTGGCAGGACCACATCCTTCTAGTGCCTATTACCTGGGCTCTCCCCTATCCACCTGCTGCTGAAGGGTTAAGGGGCCAAAAGGCAGGAAGTGGAAGAGAAGTAAAATGATGGGCAGGTATAATTAATAGAATGGAGAGTAGACACCGTTGAAAGCTGATCATAGCTCGTCAGGAGCAAACAAGGCAATGAGTGATTTAAAAACAAAATGAAAGTAGTACATAGGTATATATATATACACACAACAGGTAGAAGAGACTTAGGTGTGGTTAAAGTACTATTTTCTGGTTATAAAGATAAGAAACTAGAGTCACTGTAGAGTGTCACTATACAAGGGAACATTTTTAATAAATTTAGGATAAACAGGAGACGATGTGAAAATGTTAAGCCTGAAGATGCTATGTGCAGGCATACTGTGGATACTGTAGGTTCACATCCAGACCACGGTGAGAGAGCAAATACTGCGAGAGTCAAAGGAATTCTTTGGTTTCTCAGTGCATATAAGTTTATACTACAGTCTATTAAGTGTACAGTAGCATTGTGTCTAAAAAACAACGTATATGTCTTAATTAAAAAGGACTTTATTGCTAAAGAATGCTAACCAACATCTGAGCTTTCAGGAAGTCTCGATCTTTCTGCTGGGGGAGGAGCCTGCCTCGATGGCGATGGCTGCCGATGGATGAGGGTGGCTGCGGCAATTCCTTAAAGTAAGACCACACTGAAGTTGGCTGCATCGACTGAGTCTTCCTTTCACGAATGATTTCCCTGTAGCACGAGATGCTGTTTGATAGCATTTTACCCACAGCAGAACTTCTTTCAAAATTGGAGTCAGTCCTCTCAGGCCCTGCTGCTGCTTTATCACTAAGTTTCTGTGATATTGCAAATCCTTTGTTGTCTTTCCACCACCTTCATGGCATCTTCACCAGGAGTAGATTCCATCTCAAGAAACCACCTTCTTTGTTCATCTGTAAGAAGCAACTCCACACTCGCTCAAGTTTTACCCTGAGATGGCGGCCACGCAGTGCCCCTGCAGGCTCCACTTCTAGATCTCTTGCTCCTTCCACCCCATCTGCAGTCACTTCCTCCCCTGAAGTCTGGAACCCCTTCTAAGTCGCCCATGACGGTTGGAACCAGCTTCTTCCAAACTCCTGCTCATGTTGCTATCTTGACCTCTTCCCATGAATCACGAATGTTCTTCTAAAATGGCGAATCCTTTCCAGAAGGTTTTCAATTTACTTTGCCCAGAGCCACCAGAAGAATCACTATCTATGGCGCTTACAGCCTTAGGAAATGTGTTTCTTAAATAATACGTCTTGAAAGTCAAAATGACTCCTTGATCCACAGGCTGCAGAACGGATGCTGTGTTAGCAGGCATGAAAACATTTATCTCGTTCATCTCCATCAGAGCTCTTGGGTGACCAGATGTATTGTCAACGAGCAGTAACATTTTGAAAGGAATCTTTTTTTCTGAGCAGGTCTCAACAGGGGTCTTAAAATATTCAGTAAATTATGTTGTAAACAGATGTGTTATCATCCAGGCTTTCTTGTTCCGTTTACAGAGCACAGAAAGTATAGATTTAGCGTAATTCTTGAGAGTCCTGGGGTTTTATGAATGGTAAATGAGCACTGGCTTCAACTTAAAGTCACGAGCTGCATTAGCCCCTCACAAGAGAGTCAGCCTGTCCTTTGAGGCTTTGAAGCCAGGCACGGACTTCTCCTCTCTAGCTATGGGAGTCTCACATGGCAACTTCTTCCAATAGAAGGCTGTTCCGTCTACACTGAAAATCTGTTGTTTAGTGTAGCCACCGTCATGAGTGATCTGAGCCAGAGCTTCCGGATCACCTGCGGCAGCGTCTACACCCAGGTGGCTGCTTCACCTTGGTACTTCCACGTTATGGAGGCGGCTTCTTTCCCTAAACCTCACGAACCCACCTCTGCTGCTTCCAACTTTCCTTCTGCAGCCTCCTCACCTCTCTCAGCCTTCACAGAGTAGAGGAGAGCGAGGACCTTGCTCTGGGTCAGGCTTTGGCTGAAGAGGATGTGGTGGCTGGTTTGCTCTTCTAGCCAGACCACTCACACTTTCTCCACCTCAGCAGTAAGGCTGTCTGACTTTCTTATCATTCGTGTGTTCACTGGAGTAGCACTTTTAATTTCCTCCGAGAACTCTTCCTTTGCTTTCACAACTTGGCTAAGTGTTTGGTGCAAGAGGCTTCCCTTTCGGCCTAACTCAGCTTTTGACATGCCTTCCTGATGAAGCTTAATCATTCCTAGTTTTTGATTTAAAGTGAGATGTACAGCTCTTCCTCTCACCTGAACGCCCAGGGGCCATTACAGGTTTACTAACTAATTTCAGTATTGTTGTGTCTCAGGGAATAAGGGACCCAAGGAGAGGGAGAGAGATGTGGGAACAGCTGGTTGTGGAGCAGTCAGAACACACACAACATTTATTAAGTTTGCCATCCTATATGGGCACGGTTTGTGATGCTCCAAAATAATTACAATAGTAACATCACCGATCATTGACCATAGATCATCATGACAAATATAATAAAGAATACTGTGAGAAGTACCAAAGTGTGACACAGAGACACAAAGTCAGCAAATGCTGTTGGAAAAATGGCACCAGCAGCCTTGCTTGGTACAGAGTTGGGCACCAACCTTCAATTTGTAAAAAACACACCATCTGCAAAATGCAATGAGTGAAGGCATGCTTGTACATTGTTTCTGCTGTTGATTAACTGTTATAACACTACTCTGAGTGGGATCTTCCTTAAATTCTTTTTTTTTTTTTTAAATATTTTACTTATTTATTTGATAGAGACACAGCGAGAGCAGGAACACAAGCAGGGGGAGTGGGAGAGGGAGAAGCAGACTTCCCGCCGAGCAGGGAGCCCGATGTGGGGCTCGATCCCAGGACCCTGGGATCATGACCTGAGCCAAAGGCAGACGCTCAACGACTGAGCCACCCAGGCGCCCCCTTCCTTAAATTCTTACTATTATATAAGTGTAGTCACTTAAAAAAAAGAAAAAACCCATTACACTAATACTAGCCCCGAGGAGTTCTTGAGATCTATAGCAAGTTTATGGTAAGTTAGGAAAAAAACACAGTACACAAACATCTTCTATTTGGAATTAAAGCAATATATATAACTATGAAAAAAACCTCATGTGCTAATTAAATACCTTTACATGAGGTCTGGTGTGGTCTTCCTCTCTAGACTGTAAAAGCAAAGAAGCAGAACCAGCAGAATCAGTTCTGTACTCTGGTACCAAGCTCTGTCCTGACACAGAGGGTACCAAATAAATGGGTGGATTCATGAAATGACTGGACAAATACTGATTGAGTACCTATTATGTTCTAGGTACTCTTTTAGGTGCTGGGGATACAACAATGAGCAAAACAGGCAGAAGCCTGCTCTCATGGAGTTTATATCTCATCGGGGACAGAGAGACATTAAGTAAGATAAAACATATAATATGTTAAAGTAAGTCAAGAAGGGAAATACGAAGGGCAGGCATGGGGTTAAAAATTTAAATAAGATTGCCAAAGAAGGCTCACTGAGAAGGCAATACTTGAGCGAGAGCTTTAGAACGTGAGAGAGGACCACCAGGATACTGGGGGAGAACATTCCAGACACAGGGAAGTGCGAGAGCACAGACCGTACTAAGTCTGAGGACCAACATGGAGGCCGGGACAGCAGGGGCGGTGGGACCGAGGGAGGTTGCGGGAGGTGATCTCAGAGAAGTGCCACGAGGGTTCAGGAGATCAGCCCTGTAGGGTAGACTCGGGCTCCTCCTCTAATTAGATGAAGCCACAGAAGGGTCTGCGCACCATGTGACTGCGGTTTAAGAAGAGCCCTGGCTGCTGGGCGCTGCACAGGGAAGAGGCTGAGGGGTGTAAGGGCAGAGCCGAGAGAGCCCGCAGGCGCTGCCGAAACACTTCAGGTGAGGCAGGACAGCTGCCTGGACCCATGCAGAAGCCACGGAGGCAGACAAGAGTAGCTAAATTCTAGATGCATTTTAAAGGCAGAGTCAAGGATCTGCTTGGCCTCGCTTGGCTCTCCCCTTCCTCTCTAGCTCCTCTGTCGTCGGCCCCGCTGGGTCTTCTTCACCCTCGATCTCTACACAAAGGAGTCCCCTGGCTGTCTCCACTTGTTCCCTCATGAGGAACCTCATCAGTCAGGACGGGTCGGACAGAAAAGGACCCAGTCAGCCAAGCCTAGATGGGCCGAAGGCACAAGCACAAAGATTAAGTTCTGACTTGTCAGCGGACCATCACCCCGTACCTGCTCCATGGCGTATGAGGAGCTGAAGACCCCACTGCCGCTGCTGCTGGAGCTGGTTGAGGAGTCGGCGGAGCTCCCGGATGGGGTCCCACTGCCCGAAGTCTTCACTGTGAGGATCTGTTCATCAGAAAAGCCCAGCTGGTGGAGGAGCTTTTGATCTTTATTCACCGTCAGCTGCAAAAAGCGGTTTCTTAATTACCGAGAGGGAAAGGAGGACGGAGGTGTGGACGTCAGGCTGAAGGGCCGCCAACGGTTGGAGCAGACCTACCAGACTATCGTTGGTAAAAATCTGTATGTTGTCCACAGGCGAGCACAACTGCTTGGCTATCTTCCACCGCACGCTCCCTATGGTCTCATTACTGTGGGCCTGCACGATAAAAGCAAACATCACTGTGAGGAGGGACCAGGTACCAGGCGCTGTTCCAGAAGCTGGGAACAACAGCAGAGAGACCACAGACAAGACTCCCCGCCTGGGAGGCTCCCCTTCTGTAGTAATTCAATGTCCACTTTCCTGCCCCCGTCCTTGCCATCTCGCGGGCATCAAATCTCAAGTCCTTCTGCGCGGGGTCGCCACGCTCTCCCGTTCTCTCTGTGCTCCACCACCAGCTACCCTGTCTGTCACCGAACAAGCCACGCAAGCCCCACGGCAGGGCCTCTGTCCCTGCCGCTCCCTTCGCTTGGAATGTTCTTCCCCAGAAACGGCTTGCTGTCACTTCATTCCATCTTTGCTCAAATGTCACCACCACTTCCCTGCCCATCTTTTTATGACATTTCACATACATGCATCACTCTACCAAATCATCCAGCTTTATTCTTACTCATTCTTTAGAACACTCATCACCACCTGATGTTCTATCACGTGCTCACTTACGGGCCTGCTTCTACCCCATTACTTCCCTTTCACTGCAGGTGTTTAGTCTGGATTTGTTGACCAAACAGCTTGGAGAATAGTCGCTCACACAGCTATCCCAACCCACAGTGCTCTCGCAAAACTAAAAGTAATAAGACAATACGAGAACGGCTCCAGGGCTCAACGTAAACCTACCTCTACAGTGAAGGTATCTTTGGTAGACTCATACGTAACATTAAGAGTTAAAAGATGTCCATGAAATGAGGCACCATGAGGTAGAATAGTTCGTGGAACAGAGTAAAAATCCTTGAAAAAGATATAAGTCAAACAAGTCAGACGCACAGCATCACTGAAACATCTCAGAAATACACACCGAACACAACCAGTCTAATGATACGATGATAAAGTGACTTTAAAAAGAGAGGCTTACCTCTATAGTGATCACATAGCGTTCAGCCAGAAGCAGCAATCTCTCGATTATTACAAGTTTAGTGGATCTACGGATTAAAAAAAATTTTTTTGGAACATATTTGAAATGAATTGCTTGATTCCAGTCTGCTTCACCAAAACCACACAGCTAGCACTCACTGGTCAAAGGCTGAAATTTGCAGACTAAACTTCCCCTGCACCCGGGGGGTCCTGTCCTTTCCTCTCTTTGTAAACAGCTGTTCTGTAGAGAGAGGACCTGGGTCTCCAGGTCTATTTGTCCATCAATCCACCAAGAGTGAACTATCAGTAAGTCTGAGTCTCATAATCTTACAACTAAAATATGCCACATAATTTGGTAAACACATGGACTCTCTCTCACCAAGTTCTGAACTGCCTGAAAATCAGAAGACAAATGCAAACCAGTAAGTCTACCACAAATAACACTTGCTGTTTTAATGAGTCTGAGAATGAGGAAGAAGTGAAGGACAAACAATTGTTTATCTGGTTTAAATGAACATCCCGTATAGGTAAAACATACAAGCATAAGAATTTATTATCTAACCACCGGTTTTCAAAGTACTTAAGAAATCAACACGCATCAGGAGACAACCATCTCAAGAACAGGCAACATATGGCCAGGAAGCGTGGAGCTCTAGCACACCTGAAAATGGGACCTGAGGTCCCTTTTGGTCCGACTTAGGGAATATTACTATTATCTGAATTCATAGGACTCCAACTCCAACATTCAGCAGCTTATACATTCACAGCTCCATATTTTATGAAAGAGAACATTACATGTGTTAACATCAAGAGATGAAAATCCAAGTGCCCTTAATTTAAACATGTGCTATTCCAGAAAGTCTAGGCATTTCAAATAGGGACATTTCTAAATCTGAAAAAGGATACTACCATTTTCTAACAATTGGTCTGGTTTGCTGATTAGCAATATTGGAAATTTCACTTTAAAAAAGAGTTCGTTAAACACATTCTAATAGTTCTGTTAAATACATTTAAACAGAGTTCTAAATCCTTTCAGGCTATGGGCAAGACTAGAATATGATATTGAGAGAGAAAATCTTTAGGAAATATCTAAGTGCTAATAATAAGTGAATGATTGAGTGAACTTAATTATGCCTCAATAATGAATTAAATCACAGACAGCACTGCAGAACATGGTGTAGATGAGAGAATAACTCAATTACGGTCACTGAGAAGTTCTCTTAAAACCAGTGAAATAAGATCAACTACAGTGTCCTGGTTCAAATGCAATTTTGAAATTATATATTCCTATTAACAAGTGTTCAGAGTTTATAACAAGAATAGTTAAAAACTATCCTGTAGTTTTGCTCTGTAGTCATACAAACATGAACTGATTCAGAATAAAAATCACTTATAAAAAGAGAAAAACAAAAAACACACTTATTTAAAGACGTTGCAGTTTGAAAATCCCGATCCAATAGTTCATCAATGCATTTCTACTCTGGTTTGTCAGACAAATGAATCATTAAGGACCTAGGCAGAGATGGACCACATCTTACAAATATGTAATCAGGAATTCTCAATACATATTCTCAATGAAAGCCTATATGAAATACACTTCCATCAATATGGGAATGCAAAGCTCATGTTAGTGTTCTTATTATGAGCTGAATACTCTTGTAATCACTTACTACCATTTTAACCATTTTTTGTAAGATTTTAAAGTAATCTCCACACCCAATGTGGGGTTCGAAATTACAACCCCAAGATCAAGAGTTGCATGCTCTACTGACTGAGCCAGCCAGGAATCCCACTTTCTGGCATTTTAAAAAGAGCACCAAGAGGGTTGAGTTTTATTGGCATCTCTCATATTAATAAAATATCACTACCCAGTACTCAACTCCTTTAAAAAAAAAAAAAAGATGAAGAATGTAAGGATATATTGTTTTGATTCCTTTCCTAAAGAAAGGCTTTAAAAAAAGAACTGTAAATAAAAATAAACAACAAATACACACATAAAGACATTCCAAGAGTGTAAAGAGACAATCTGAGCACCCATCACTAGAGCGCAGTAAAGTAAGCCTTGTTCTGAGCACCTGACAAGGTTTCCTGGACACCACTGGTTTGGAGCTGCTAAGAATGAAGGGCTTATAAAACCTCACAGGAGCATTTGAGTTCCTTCAGTCTAACGTTTCTGAATATTCATCTACGTTCCTCACCATATCAAACAACTATAGCAAATACTGAACTCAGATTTCACTGATAATATCTGAAAACACCGAAACACTGGAAACACGGCAATGTGATAAGACGTCAGTCAGTTCAAAGTTGGAATTTGGTGATAGAATTCTTATTAAAAATTATTTTGAAAAATAATTTTAAGTAAATAATGTTTTAACTCTGATAATATTATAACACACAATTTTAATTAACCATCATCTTCCATTTCATTTTGCTTATGCTGTTAATGCCCTGATTTGGGCACAAGGAGAAAAGTTATGTCTACATAAGTAGAAAAAATTGCTCTTTGTACAACGAATATATCTGTAGTCTGTTGCAAAGAGTAGGTTACTCCTGTTACACAGAGTCAAAGTAAAATTATTTAAAGACAAAAAAAAAAAAGTAACAAAACAACAGAAGTTGACCACTAGGCAGAGGGGAGGGGCAGAGCAATACCTGGGTGGTGGTGATGATGACCTACAGATCTTCAGGGAAAAACATACAGATTTGGGGAAGTATGATGTGGTCATACAATTTCTTAGGATATGACTATTTGCAAAAATTACGACATAAAAGGAAGAAATCCACAATTGAGACAGCTCCAAAAAAAGCAGCCAGTTATTTTTTATTTTTTCAAACTGATACATACATACATATATATACACACACACACACATATATATATACAGACATATATATTCCTGCATCAGGCGAGGATGTGCCATCATTTCGTCACTCTTACCTATAAGGAGACTGAACTGATGTTGCTACGGTTGGCATAGCAGTCGCTGTAAGCATTTTTGTGGCTCTGGTCACAGCATGCGTCAGAGTGGGGCCACCAAGTGCTGAACTGGCTGCCTATGAAACAGGAAACAATCATTCTCTATCAGGGTTTCTCAAACCTTGGTCCTACTGCTATTTTGGGCTGGAAACTTTTTGTTGGAGGGCTTTCCTGGGCTTTGCAGGATGTTTGGCAACATCTCTGACCTCCAGTCACTGCCCACCTACCACTAGGTACCAGGGGGACCTCTCTGGCTGTGACAACCAAAAAGGTCTCCAGACACTGCCAAATGATCTCTGAGAGGCAAAAGAACCTCTAGTTGAGAGCTACTGTTCTACATATGTTAAAACTTGAACGGTACACCTCATTTAAGGTATTTGAATATTTTAAATGTTTTCTTATGATGACCTATCTGGATGGAAGTCACAATTTGGAAAATCCTGTACAGATTCAAGCACATATTCATCATCAGAAGGTTAATTTATTGACACTTGGGGGCAGCAGCCTATGTTTTTGGAATACTCTCCATTAGATATAAAATTTAAGTACAATTAAGAATGAAAATGACTGTTTAATGCTTTAACCGTCACGCTGGAAATAGATGTGAGATGGTATCACACAGCAGGCTTCTAATGGACAAAGACCACCAATACCACCAACTACTGAGTGTCCTGCGAGGCCTTTAATAACATTTAAGATACAGTCTCGGGTGAAAATGGGTAAGGGTAGGAAAAGCAAGTTCTTTCATGAAACTCCTGGACAGAAAGAGAAGGAGAAAAGAATCTATTAGATGTGGAATGTAGGGGCGCCTGGGTGGCTCAGTCGTTAAGCATCCGCCTTCAGCTCGGGTCATGGTCCCAGGATCGAGCCCCACATCGGGCTCCCTGCTCGGCAGGAACCCCGCTTCTCCCTCTCCCACTCCCCCTGCTTGTGTTCCCTCTCTTGCTGTATCTCTCTCTGTCAAATAGATAAATAAAATCTTTAAAAAAAAAAAAAAAAAAGAAAGAGAAAAAAGAAATGTGGAATGTATAGCAGACCTGTTTTCTGAAGACAGTTTCTATACCCCAAAATGGGGGGTGGGTGGAGTGGGGAGGAGGGGTGGTGGAAAGAGAAGGAAAGCTTTCCCATAAAGGACATTTCTGTACTGGGGGAACCAAGGCAAATGTCTGTTCCCTATGTGACAATAAGGTACTGTTGACAAATTCTTCAGTAGAATCCAGCCACAAATATCAATATTTTACACGATCCCAATATAAAATTAAAAAAGGAAAAACATCAAAGCATTTATTTCAAAAACAGGTTCAAATGAAATTCAAAAATAGGTTCAAAGGAAATTTACCACTCACTTCTAATCTCGTGTAACAGTCAGCAATAAATTTCTTATGTAATGATACAGAATCCTACAAGAGATAAAAGAAATTAAAATTAGTCTGACATTTAGTTGCAATCATTATTAAGAGCAAAATATCAAAATAAAAAAGCCAATTTTCAGGCACACCAAGGGTGAGAACTTATCAATAAAAACATATATATATAAATCTTCTGTTCTGTGCACGAGCACCCACCTTCTTTAATCTAGGATTTAGGTTAATGTAACTATAATTTATGATTAACTGAATAGCTTCATTAGCAATTTCTTCATCAGGTGATTCCATGGCTATTTTCCAAATGAAATCCATTCCTATCAATTCCAGCTTTTCTACATACTGTTCAAAAGAAAAAAAAATTGTAAAGTGCACCAAGGTCACAAAATTACAGACAATTATTTTCTATTATATCACTCAAGTCTACACCTTTTATGTTTAGTATGAATTAAGGCTGCAAAAACTAAGCTACACACGAGAGCACTGTTGTGCTGATTTGGAACTGTAAAACAAAGAAAAAAAACCACAGAAACACTGGGCTATGCCCATGGCCACCAGGATATGGAGAGTTTTCTCCAGATATTCCTAAACCCAAGCTGGAAATCTACCCAGACAGACTACAGAAGCGGAAACACATAGGAGTGAGGTGGGCACCATCTTCAAGAGCTTTTCTCCAAAAGGCAAGAGAGGCCGGCTGGAAGTGGTTAATAATCCTTGAGGCTCAATCTGGTCTTCCCAAAGTTCAGTTCAAGTGACAGGATCTAGGCCTTAGAGATTTTTAAAAAATTCTTACCATCCAGGAAGCCAGGTCTTGAATCAAAAGAGTTAGGTCTTAGAAAAGAAAGTTATTTTTTGTCTGTCTTTCTTAAGGTGCATATGTAAATATAATAAACATACGCTATCTATATATATTCTATGGATCCTCATTTTCCGGCTTCACTGACTGTTCCTAAAAATTTCTCCCCAAATCCCTGCCACTGCGATGAACTGAAGATTCATCTTCAGAATTAAAGATGTTGTTACTTTTTAGGAACATGTCCATTACCAGATATGAGGAGTTGGAAGCTTCAATGAAACGATCCCTACCCTGCATTCACCTAGCCACAGGAGGCAGCTGGCTGCCCCAGGTCAGCAAGAAGCACGGAGGGATTGGAGAGTCAACTGTGCTCTCACAGGCAGTTGGCGAGATGTCGCTGTGCTGGGAAGGGGGACCTCCGTTACGCTCTAAGAGAAGCCCTGTCGTCAATGCAGAAGACGGCAGTCGAGGAGATGCCCATTCCTTAACAAAATTACACCTTTTTTGTCGTGTTTTACTAGATTATCCAAATTACCTAGATTTCGGAATAATGTACTCACCAACTGAGCTCCTTGTCGTTTCAATCGATGATCACAAAGATTCACATTTTCAAAAAAAGTCTTAAATAAGTTAAAACCTGAAATTATAGAAGGTCAGATAAATTCATGCACTCTAAGTACCACAGATAACCAATGAAAAGACTCCAAGTATACCAAGAGCCAAAACTGTAAAACCCTTAGGACCAAACAGACATAAATCTTCAAGACCACAGATTAGGCAATGGTTTGTTAGATATAGTACCAAAAGCACAAACAACACCAGAAAAAAAAAACAGATAAATTGGACCTCATCAAAATCAAGAACTTTGTGCTTCAAAGGACTATGAGAGTGTGAAAAGACTACCCACTGAAGGCGACACAATATTTGCAAATCGTGTATCCAATGAGGAGCTACTATGCAGAATATACAGCTCAACAATAAAAAGACAACCCAACTCATAATGGGCAAAAGGTTTGAATAGACATTTCTTCAAAGACTATATGCAGTCAATAAACACATGCACAGATGTTCAATATCATCAGTCATCAGGGAAATGCACACCGAAACCACAAGATAACACCTGACACACACCAGGATGGCAAGAATAAAGATGACAGACAATAAAAAGTGTTGTTGAAGATGGGAAGGAACTGAAACCCTCAGATGCTGCTGAGAGGAGTATGAAATAGTACAGCCATTTTGCAAAATATTTTGACAGTTCTTCAAATGTTAGTTCCAGGATACAATTCCACTCCTCAATATACACTGAAGAGAAATGAAAACTAACGTCCACACAAAAACTTGTACATAAATGCTTATAGCAGCGTTAGTGATCATAGCCAAAAAGTGGTAACAACCCAATGTCCATCAACTGATGGATGCATAAATAAAATGTAGTATATTCATACAATGGAATATTATTCAGCCATAAAATGGAGTGAAGTACTGATACATGCCACCATTTGACCGTTTGAGCTATCGGACCATATAATTTAAAATGAATCATACGATACCATTCACATAAAAAGGAACTTATCTGTGTATATAAACATATGTTTCTTTACATAGATGTAAAGAAAAGTCCAGAAGGCTATTCCAGACTGATTAGTTGCTTCTGAGAAGTGGACTCAGAGGGAAAGGAAAGAATAAAATTTCTTAACTAAATGAGAAAAAAAGATTTTAAGTTGTTTTCCTACCATTCATTGTGATTTCATATGACTCCAATTTAAGAATTTTCTCCTTGAAAAGCTGCTGTTGAACATCACTCTCGAGATCATGCTGCCCTTTTGTAAACCATTCAAAGCACATCTGTGGATCAAGACAAATGTTACCCTGTAACTAAAATCCATTTCAGGCAAATACATATTCCAAAGTGGGAGAGTGAAGGTAAGTTATGTTTAAATCTTCAAAAATATTTATTGACAAAATACCACTGAAAACTGAAATGCCTGGTACTCTGGAACTAAACAAAGCAGTTCTAGCAACCTCTCCCCCAGATAATGCAAATATAGACTCACACTGTTCAATGGAGTTTAAACTTGGGCTTCTCCACTAACGCTTATTAACAAGCCTTGCTATGGCCAGCCACTGTGCTAGGCAAAGGCATGTATGTGGTCCTTTCAACAATGCTATGAAGCAGTTATAGTTCTGTAAAATGAGATGAGCAGACAGCAATTCATTGTTAAAATACGCCAAGTCAGGTGTTCTGCTCCTGGCTTAATCTACTTTCAGCTGCTTAATTATAGTTTAAAAAATCTGTCTAGGCATTTATTCTTCTTTGTGTTTCTGGGGTGCAACATCATTACAGGAATTCAAAGTTTCTGGTTGGTAACTTGAAATTAGTTCCATGGGAGGGAGAAAAAAACATAAGACACACCAAGAATTCTGTAGCTGTGCTCACTCTGAATTTGGTCTTATCCAGAATGGTATAAAAATTACCGAAGAACTCATATATTTAGGTCCTAGATATATATTATATGAAGTATTTTTTCAGCACTTACAGTTCCTGGCCTGTTAGTATAAATGTATGCTTAGCCAACTGAGAAGTGTTTAGAATTAAAGATGTGAGACCCACAAAAAATATGAGACATACAGAAAAGGTAAAATATTTAAGTCCCACTTCTGCCTTATTTTATCCACCCTACCATCTTCTTACCTCTCTATCTAATTCACAAACATCCTGGCCAGTCACAAGACACTCCCAGATTTCCTTGGCACGATTCCAACCCAGATACAGAGTAGCTTCTTGTAAGAAAAATGCTAGAAATTTTAGATGGGCCTCTAAATACTGCAAAAAGAAGTAATGCTAATTAGTTAACTCCAGGCATTCCTACCTAAAAGCAAAATTAAAAACAAATTTTTTTAATTAAAAAAAAAAAGAGAGAGTTCTACCTAACACTTTCTCATATAATTAAGAGTAAAATAAATGTGAGACATCTGTTTGTAAGCTGACGGCACAATGTTTTGGAAGCTACTTCAAGTCTATTACCAATTTCAGTTGACTTTGGATGTCAGTAAAATATCATTTCAGCAATCTCAAAGTAAAACACCACAAACTCACAAGTGGTGAGTTAAGATTTTTTCCAATTTTTAAAAACAGTGTTACTAATCAGTTGATTTAAGAAACAATTCTCCACAGAACTGACAATTATTATTTCAGAAGAAAGACAAAAGAAAGATGGTTATCTTTATCACTTTATCACAGGGAGTTTTTAGGTGATTTACTGAAAGATTTACCCAGAAATAACAATTTTCTCAACTTTTATTTTAAAATGGTTATAGCCAAAACACAAAACTGTTCCGTCACTACAAAGATACCTCACGCCGCCTCTTTTCAAGTGACACCCAACAAATATTATTTTTATAGTTCAAGTGCAAAAAGCCAGATGAATGCTGTAAATCACAACACAAAAGCGCCATGCCGGATACCTCCCGGTAAGTGTATCGGCCGTCTACCAGTGTCGAACCAGTTAAGCCTCCGGGTCCAGCCACAGCGGCTGCAAGTCGATGACAGGCTATCAAACTTCCTGTTACCAATTTCACGATTTCAAAATTTTTCTTCAAGTCTTGAATAATGCTCTTGGCAAAAACAACAAAAAGAAAAATGGTATGAGAATCTGCAGTGATTCTGTCAGTTTAACACAAGCTTCTGTTTTAGCACATGGTCCTAGGTGAGTGAAGGACAGCGAATCTAAGGATTTCTTCAATCCCAACCCTGCACAAAAGCAAATAAAATCATCTAGTGTGCACATAACTAGAATTAAGGGAATTAATAAACTTCTGATAATTTTTTTCTTCTAGAGAGTTGTTTTTTTTTTTTTTTTTTTTTTAAGGCAACTTTACAAAGAACTATTTCACTGCTTGTGTACTTTTCCGGATCTTTCTTCCCAAGTCTCTCCCACCAAGGAAGCTCTAGGTCCTTAAACAATCTAATCTTCCTGAGATCAAATGTCTTTACATCTTTCCAAACACATTTCCAAAATACCATTCTAACTTTTAAAAACTGGCGTAATCATTTCAATAAATTAAGGAAATAAAAAGGACATGAGTTCAGGATAGATCAAAAGAAAAGCTCCATCGAAATGAAAGTAGAATGATGTTTAAACTCAAGATTATTAGAGAATATAAATGAATGATATTAATCATATAAATGTAAAATAGTGACGATAAACTCAGCAAGATCTTTATGTTTTGTTATTCCAACAGTTGTGTATATAACTATATAGTCATTGAACAGGGCTCTTCTCTTACCTTGTCTTGCTTTTGATAGGTCTGTTTTATAAACGAGCGGGTTATCTCGTGAAGCTGACGCAAAGCCGGCACCACCCATACAAACTGGGGATTATTGAGCTGAGATGACTAGAGTTAAAAAGAAGTTACATCAGTTAAACCTGGAAATAAACGGCAGGCTAAATTTATTAGCTATAAAAATTTCCCAAGTCAATTAGGTTTTATGGCTACACATTCTATTATTTTTCTCTTCACACTGGCTCACTTAGAGCTCATCTCCATGCATTCATAATTCAGTCTTCAACTTCTTATTCTGCATGCAATTTCCTAAGGCCAAGAACTGCAAACAGGAGTGGATGTGAAGTGACAGTAAATGTATAGGGGTACATCAGCAAAAAACAGACAAGGAATTAGCAACTTCAGAGGATAGATTAAGTAGCACAGGCTGCTAGGACATGTTGGAATGAAATAAACTGATGGTCAAAATTTACCTTGGATAATACTGAGCTGGCTGATAAGTGGTATAAAAATATGATTTTCTATAATTATGTGATTAGGATACCAATGATATGATCAAGATACCAATAGTGGTCTAAATATTAAAGAAAATACTCATGATCTTCTTGTACGTCCTAGTTAAAACAATTCTGCAAGAGAGAATTCTATTTTTATTAATTATTACAGCCACTATACATTTATACCTTATATTTTTCATAACACTTTCAGATGTTATTTCTGAAACTGGTACACGACAATCCAGATCTTTCATAGTACGTATCTGAAAAGTCTGACGTTCGTGAAATAATCTTTAAAAGAACTGCTCTTTAATACATAGCATCTTTCTAACTAAGACATTTATAAAATTTGGAAGACTGTCCGTTTAACACTATTAATCAAATTATCGATTAAGTCTCTAAAAAACTGAGTAGAAGTTCTAAGTCCTTAGCCTTTACTTTAAAGGCTGAATTTTGCTTTTGTTTTTAAAGCCTTCTTCCGGGGCGCCTGGGTGGCTCAGTCGGTTACGCGACTGCCTTCGGCTCGGGTCATGATCCCGGGGTCCTGGGATCGAGCCCCACATCGGGCTCCCTGCCTGGCAGGAAGCCTGCTTCTCCCTCTTCTACTCCCCCTGCTTGTGTTCCCTCTCTCGCTGTGTCTCTCTCTGTCAAATAAATAAATAAAATCTTTAAAAAAAAAAAAAATAAAGCCTTCTTCCTTCTTCCCAAGTGTTTCTGTAAGATGAAGACCTTTACAAGGTGGAAAATACTTTTGAAAAATATACTTTCTGTCTCTGGCAGGAAAAAATCGTATTACCGAATATGTATATTCGAGAGAACTATTGCCAAAAACAATACTGGTTTTCTTGAGGATTAGCCAATCAATCAGCAAATACCGTATTTCCTGGATTCTAAGATACAGGTTTTATAAATTTCAACATTTCTGAAATTGACACTTCTTACAATTGTCAAAAGTAACTTAGCAGCCACTAGGTGTAGGAGTAAATTTTGACATAGCTGTCCTTACCTGAGTACATGTACCCTTAGCTGCATATGAAAGGTATTTGTTCATCTACCTGTCGTTTTAGCTGTGACTTTGTTTATATAGCACCAAACAAGGATGGCTTTTTAACTTAAATTTAGATCATGGATTTGTTACTTAAAACTCTTATCAAAAAGATGGCACTATGATGTAACACTGACTAGCCTGTTGTGTCTGTCAACTCAATTAAAAGCAAAGAAAACTGCCAGTGGTCTCAATCTAAAGCATTTCTCATAGCCGGGAGAATTGGGTGTGACAGACTCAGACGCTGTGAAGGGCTTTGTCACCCAGCACTAAATGTCTCTGTCCAAAGGTGCACCCATAATTCGAGAGAAGCCGTTCATCCTGTAGTATACACAACGCAACTCAATTAAGGAAAAAAAGCAGCTTGAGTTTTACAAAAAAGGACAAGGACACAAAATTCCATATTCTTTCACATGCCTCAAAATTATACAGTCACTCTTAGAGATTTCAGCGGTCAAAATCACTACTCTAGATAATGAAAAGCACTGTGCCAGTGAAGCTCTGCATACTGGTCAAAAAGAGGCTTACATTCAGACTCTGAGTGGGAATTTAAACAAATGAATGGTAAAACTAGAATGTGCAATTTCTTTTTTTCTTCTTTGCAAACTTATTAGGTCTGTGATGCAGGTTGCAATCATGGGCATCTTAGAATCAGAGAAATAAGGTATATATTAAAGGCCAACTATTTGCAGGACTACCTACATACTGCAGCTAAAATATAAAAGTTGCAAAATGACAAGGAATAAAACTCTAAGGGCTTAAGTCCAAACTGTAGATACCTACCAAAAGGATTATAAACATTAGGATATAAATATGAACCCTTCAGCAAATAATCGGATATATTAAAAAAGCATCATTATGACAGACTAAGTCAATTATGGCTAGAATATTTTTATTTAACATAGAAAATCATCCTTTGAAAGTCGCTCACTATTCAATAAAATTAAGGAAATCATGTAAAATCGGAATTCAAAAAGTATTTCTGATATAATCTTCCTAAAGTTTATTAGCGAACAGAAAAGATGTTATTTAATTGTATCTATGACACTATGTTGCTAAGTTACAAGAAAAATTTAATGATTTTTCTCCAGTTACCAAAGGGGCAAGAGACTGTGGTGAACAATTACAATGAGCATATTTGATAATGCCTGGTAATGGAGCTGAGGTTTCACAAGGAGGAGGTTAACGGTATGTCCAAAGTAGACACTCAATGTTAGATGAAGCCTCAGAGGTCAGTTGGTGCAGCCTGCAAACCTACGCCTAAATCCTCACTCACGTCTGTTAAATGACTGTTCTCCTAGTGTCTCCTGCAATGAGGAACTCAGGAGGCAGTGCATTCGATGGCAGACTGCTCTCACAGAAAGTGCGCTGCCCTCTCATACTGAAACAGGCCTCCCGTGACCTCTTGGGAGGAATCAAACTTCTCTATCACAATCTAAGTCTCTGAAGAACACATTCATATGCTTTCTTGAATTCTCTTCTCAAAGCTGAACATCCCCACGTTCTCATCTATCTTATTTTTCCAGGCCTAGCCATTTATCTAGATTCGAAGTACCAATTTTTGCACAGGAGAGCATTTTTTAAAAAAGTATTTCCTCCCGTGCTAACCACATCACTGGGAGACTGCACTGAGGACATCTTGCTACTTTTGCTTTCAATTACACGTTTTAGTAAGTAGAGGCCACTGCACTCTGGGTAAGTAATGATTTTAGTGTCCTCAACAGGGTGAAGGGGAGGAATGAAAGGAAGGGACGGGCATCTACTTAGAAGCTGCCAGGCGCTGGGCCAGGGGAGGCCTTGAGAGAATGACTTAGGGAATACACCAATACCACTACTTGAGTAAAAATGACTTTTTTGGTTTAGTACATTTTTTTTTTTTTGGATGAGTACATTTAAAATTTTTAATTGAAGGAAAAAAGAAGTGAAATAAGAGGGAGAGGGTTGGGGGTAAACAGTGGAAGGTATAAAGGAAGCAAAGGAAAGAGGACCAAGGGAGCCAAGGGTATCCTGGCAGAATCTACAGAAATAAAGTTAAGAAATAAAGGGCAGACTTTCTGAACACAACAGTGGAATTTGGGAATTTTAAGAGTATGAAAAGCAGAGGGAAGGGGAATCAGTTGGGGGACAGAGAGGTAGCTGAGGGTGGGAGGGGAGTAAGAGTGGGTGATCTTGTCTTACCCTTTGCTTAGTTTCTGTGTAGCCTGGCAGGGAGACATAATCCCCAGTCAGCCCACCTTGCTGCCTGGCAGGAAAGGGCATAGCATAGAAAAACACCTTTAGTGGCAGGATATAACTCACCCCCCTGCCTGGAGTCATATCCAGGGGGCTCTGATCTTCCCACTGCCCCCCTCAGCCGTGTGTACTTTCAGAGAATATCTGCAAGAGCACTTAGTTCACTAGGAAGTGCTATATAAATGCAAGGTACTGTTATTTGGAACGAAATAATGGTCCATCAGAACTTCTGTACTGGGAGCAGTGGGAGATTAAAAAAAAAAAAAAGGAAGAGTACTCCTTTCAAGTATCATGAAATGACTCCAAAAATTACCCTGCTGCTCTTTGAGTTCTGTCATAAAACAACAGGCATGAATGAAGTGACTGCAGAGAGGCAGTGAAGACGCAGGGATGCTGCTGACCTGACCAGGAGAGCTAAGTAACGCTGAGCCTGAGCTGCAGCAAGGAAGGAACAGACAGTGGGAAGGGGTTTCTGCTTTCAAAAGCCATTTCCCTGGAGGGAGGGAACAGTCTCTTCGGCGTGGACCCCTCACATTTATAAAGAAATGTATCTATTCCTGAGAAGAAAAGACCATTTTTCGATAGATACCCTTTTCCTCTTGCTATCACTACTGAAGGATCTAAACTCCATACAGAACTCTGGATGAGGTCCAAGTGAAAGGCAGAGGCTGCAATAAATTATCCAAACTGCAGGGCTGAGAAAACTGGAAAAATGTGAACTGGATCTGAGGATGACAGCAATGCTGCTGAATTAAAGGAAAGTTTTCTCATAACGTGAGCATCATCAGCTCCAGTCTGTGACTTTTTGAAAATCTCTAAAGCCAGATTTTATGTAGAAAATTCACCTGATCAAATTTCAGTGTCAGAAATATAAAACACAAAGTTCTTACGTGTCCTCAACTAAACCTGATGACCACATAGAACTTAATAAAAGCCCACTGAATCACCACAGCCTCGTAACAAGAGCTAAGAGTCCCTGAATACACCAATGAAAATTAGCAGTATTCAAGATCCTTTAAAGAAATACTTCCTAATGAAAGCCAAGAAAAATGTTTAACCAATGAAATTACTAAGCCCCTGGCTATTCACCAAAACCTTTTCTTATGTTACAGTAAGATGAGATCCCTCCCGCTACAAGGCTCTCCATTTGGCCTGGGCAACCTGAGGGCCTCAGCTGGACGAGCGCAGTGCTCTGGTCAGGGCTGCGGCAACAGGGGACGTGGCTCCAGGGAGTGGCCCTGTGATCAGCCCCCTCAAGCCCGGGCTGGATGCTGAAGCACTGGAGCGACAGGAGAGCTACAGTCCTCACTGCTTACTCTGCTAACCATGCTTTCAAAGGGTGGCCTCTAAGTCCCCCGCAGCCTAGAGGCCAGAGCCCTGAGCAGGGGAGGGCTCCCACAGCAGTCGCTACCCAAGACCACCTGCTGGCATCAGACCCCAGCAGCAGGACTCACTAAGGAATTTCTTTATGTACACCTCTGAACCAGGCACCTGAAAAACGACGGCATGCCAGCACTGCCTGACCCTCTTTCTTCCCTTCTCTCTTTCTTCTTACTCTATGAGGGTTCCTCCATTTCTCCCTCATGGCAGAAGAATAGGAATGATACTTTATGCAGAATCCACTGTACTTATTAAAGCTGTGCAGACTTTGCATTTATTTTACAAAAGAAAAAACTAAGTTAAAGGTCTTACAATTTTATGCAAACAATATAATGAAACTACTCTGTGAATGTGACCTTGGATTCGTGAATATTTAAACAGCAGTTTCTATCTGAACATTACTCAAAGAGACACAAAAAGAGATTATCTTAAAATTATGATATCACTTATTAAAAGAAATTATTAAATTAGTATACCTTTTAGGCGGTTCCATCTGCAAATTCTTACCTTGAATCCATCCTTCTTGTTTTTTTCCAAACCTGACCATTCTCCAGGCTGAAATTAATTTTAAGAGAAATATAAGTGACTTGGTAAAAGCAGTACCTATAATTTCCCAATCCTGGACTCTTAAGACAAGAGTTTCCAGGTAGGACATTTAATTCAATTTACATAATAGGGTAAGAAAATTAGTTGGCTCTAATTACAATACTATGGCTCTGACAACAAAACTAGACCAAAGATAAAACCGACCCTTTTAATATCTTCGATGCATTTAATGATGTAGCTCCTCTTGATTGCTTCTTTCACAGCATACGCGTCACTAAGGATTGTCAGGTGCTCCTCCAAGGCTTGCTGAATAAGGCTACTGGGCAGGGTTGGAAGATGCGCCAGTTCCCAGAGTACATCTAACACCTGCAATAATGCCACACAAGATGAGCCAGCCCATACACCAGTCAGACCACATTGTAGCTGGAAAGATTAATTTGATTCTCTTGCCTTTCCAGAAGTAGTCTCAAAGCGAGCTTCCCGGCCTATTCGTCCAATCAGACTCAACAGCTTCTGTCTTACCCGATCGCTTTCAGTCTCCCAGCTCTGGGGAACAGAAAAGACAAGACAATCCAATTTTATCAAATGGGCAAAATACGCAGAAACTTTACACTTGAGCTAAAATGGTTTAACAAAGTAAGAAGAGTTACTTAACTTAAAGGGGGGAGACCTCAAAATGAGCTTTCAGGAAAACTTAAAAGCAATTGCAGTTCTCTGGACACTTACCTTCTGGATGAGAACGAACAGATGATTAAGCTGATCTGAATTAAATTTGACAGCTGCTGCAGCAATAATAGTATGGATATTCTCGATCACAGTAGATGATTGTCCTGACTGGAAAAGAAGACAGTGGGGGAAAGTTACGTCCTGCAACTTGGAAAGACCCTCACACTTCTCCCCAGCAATTGACAGAGCCAAAGTAAAACAGCAACAAGATAAACTGATTCTAGCCTGATCAGCATTCACTTGCATGATTAACACTGGCAAAACTACAGGAAGCAACCATTGTTAATGGCCATCAGTTGGCCTTATATAAATTTCTAGCAGCATTAAATCTTTAAAAAGATGAGAGTAAAGTTCTTAATCTGATATATGCATTTCAAGAGGAAAGCGAAATATTTTCAACTGGCTAATAAAGCTTTGAACTGAGTACAGAACAAACATATTTGCTTCCAGCACTTTATAAATGAGCTTGAGGGCCGCAGCTGAGAGTACCATCTACCTTATTTTTTATTTCGCTCCTACTCTATAATTTCAATTAATATTAATTTATCCCATGGACAGTGAATCTCTGCTTCAGTGATGTAGGCCCTGTGGTCGACTTTATGGTCAAAACTCACTCTATAACCTCAAACATGACTCCATCATGCCTCAGTGCATACCATGTGAAGGAATTGAAAGGCAGAGACTTTTCTAGATTCAATTCTACAAGAATCTGCTCAGTATCTACTATATACATATATTCACCGAATGTAGCAGGGATATACAATATCTATTTCATGGCCTCTAATCTTCAACCTTCTGTGGATTCAAAACTCACTCACAAAACAACATTATATGGAGTATTCAACTACAGTTGACATGGGAAGCAAGATTTATGGGAAGCAAGATTTATAGGCCCCAGGACCGTTTTCTTTCAGTCCTGCACCTAACTTTCTATAGTCTGCTTTCTGCTGCTAGGCTGGGAGCCTGTGAATTGCATTTCCTCTCCTGGCTATGCTCCCGTGATCTTCTGCCCATGGGAGGCACTGCTGGGAGATGAGAAGGGAAGAGGAAGAAAGAAGTGTTGGTTCGTGCTCAGGGAGTGGATGTGGGTGTTGGCATCGGCGGCAGCAAGGGAGAAGCCCTGGTGGCCGGGCCACCTCTTTGGCACCCCAGCCATGTGCCATGAAAGCACCTCCCAAAGCCGCTTCCTTTCCTTGGACTTCAGATGCCCCTTTCCCCATTCTGTTCCTCCAGCATTCCTACTTCTCTCTTTTGCTCTTCCACCCCAGCAAGGCCTTTGTAAACAAGCCCCTGTACCCAATTCCCTCTGAAATACCTAGTACAGCGTCTATTTCCTGACTAGGTTCTGAGTGATACAGTGACTAAAAGGGTATAGTCAAGGTGAGCTCCAGGCCTGCTTGTGGCTTAGCAGCTAGATGAAGGCTAATACCATTACTGAAATAGCCTGGAAAATGACTAGGTGCTGACACACTGAATTTGAGATGCCTACGAGATGGCATGCAGGAAGGCGCAATAGTTATGCGTCTAGGTACACGGCACTGGAGTGCCAAGAGGTCTGAATGGGGAACGCAGTTCTGCGCATCAGAGGCATCCAAACACACTCCAAGCCCCAGAAGGGGAGGCACTGCCCCCCGGGGGGTTACAGACTGAGGAAAGGGCTAAGGCGTGAAAGAAACTAGTATCTACAAAGAAGAAGAGAATAAACAAGTTAGTAAAGGAGACTTACAGAGGGTGCCAGGAAAGTGGGGGGGAAACGAGTCCAACGGCCTAGTAACAAAGCGAAGGAAAAGAAAAGGCAGGGGCGTGGCCGATTCTGTGGCGGCCGCGGGGAGTCCTGGTGAGATGCGGTCTGGGAACTCAAGTAAGTAGGACTCTTATCCTCACGTAACAACCCAAAAGGAAAAACTCATCCATGAAAACTGATAAGCAAACGGTGAAAAGAACATGAGACTGGCAAACAAGAGACACACTGTCCTAGCGCTGCTGGGGAGCCTGCGGGACAGCTTTTCATTGTGTTAACCTGGAAACGAGAAGACTAGACGCGCTCAGTCGTTCCACATCTGAGCAGCGCAAGCCTTTCTCACATACACAACCCTGACAGAAGCCCCAAGCGGGTAAGCAGATCTGAGTAGAGCTGCTGTGGCTAAAGCAAGATAGAAGCTCCATCTCCCTGCTCGTTCACCACCCTTCTCCCTCTCCTTCTGCCAGAAATATCGGAGAAAGGCAAGATTAATTCTGATCAACTTACCTGTATCTTCCAAATTTTAGTGAGCTCATCTAAAGACAATTTACTGCCCAAGAGTTCAATAATCCCCTTTATACGATCACAGTATTGGGCTTGGTCTATGTTGCCTAAGAGAAAAGACACCCAAGAGGCAGATAGATACAGTGAACGCTGACTTTCTAAATACGATTCTATTAATTCAAAGCAACAGGAACTTGCAACATTTAAAGGCTAATACAGTCAAAGCAACATTTTTTTACCTTTAGTACAAAAATACATTATTTATAATTATGTTAGGAAATATTTTTTTTAAAGCAACTTACCTTCCAATGCAATTGACAGAACTGAGTTTTCAACCAGCCAATCTAACAATCTGTCTGTATCTATAGCATTCTTCACAGATTTGGATAAAGTGCTATCTTCTATTAGTTTGGTTACCTAAAAAGACAGGATTATTGTGAATGACTAGTGCAAGTATGCATAAACAAAACCTACATATATATGTATACATATCCTGTGACTTACACAGTGTTCCAATGTGGTCTGATCATTAGCCAAAATGTACTGAAGGCCAGTTACTGTAGTAAGTTAACAGACTACTTATTCCTGATGTCTCTTTAAAAAGAACACGGAGCCAAGAATGGCACTCCCTGGATGGCTCGGGGAAGAGCATCTGACCAAACTTCCACCTTCGCACATCCTTCAAATTCTATACTTGGGACCAGAGAGAAAGTGTCAGTCCCTCCCTGGTAATGGGACCCTCTATGGCCATGATGTCTACCCCACAAAAAATGTCACTCTGTAGGAAGAGAGAAAGCAAAGCCAACACGTTCAGAAAAGCAGGGACAAGACTTGGACAGAGTCCTGGCAGTGGTCAAGTCTCCAATTCTAGTCGTTCCTGCTGCCCACACGTGTCCCTGCCCTTACATGGTCTGGCTAGTCAATCCTTCATTCATGTCAAACAGCCCAGCCTTTCTCCATTTAATTCCTCTTTTGGCCCCAGATGGGTTCACAACGAGTGTATTCCACTTGCAGTAAAGAATCCTAATTAATACAGAACTTCAGGAAAAATGACTAAGTTCTGGAGTTATGACTGAACTATACTGGCCCCACCTATACTCACCAAAACCAACTATGTTTGGAAGAAGTTTAGGAAGCTATAGGAAAATATTTCCAGCATTTTGCTTAGATCGTCATAGTTGTCATCTTTTTGTTTTTGTCCCAACCCCAGTTAGAACATTTGGTTTAAGAAAACACCTATCTGAAATATAACAAAAGGAAGTATACCCCTAGGGTAAAAAGTAAATCTCAAATGGTCTATTCCAAGGAATTATGTTCTAGGAAATTTCATAAAAACACAACTATTTCAAATATTTCAGAGAATGAATTTTGAATAGAACACATATAAAAAGATCACATTAACAATATAACCCTATATACCATTTTATATATAATCATTGTTCTCTTTTTTGTATGATTACAAGAAACCATTCTTCTTCACTTCCCAACATTTTTATATTAATGACCATAAGTTTTGGCAGAGCTTAAAGAGTCTGTGCTTTAAGTCTTCTGGAAGCAAATATAAAACTTACTTCTTTGAGGGAATTCATTTTAGCACTAAAATGTGGTGATTTCAGCATGCGCAGTAGGATGTCTAACCGAAGGTCGTCCACCACGGTCACCAGATCCGGTTGGAAACGCATGCAGAGTAACTTGATGGCAGACAAGAGCTCAGGGATGCTAACCAATCTCTTTTATTAAAAGCACAAACACACAAAAAAGGAACCATGAAAACATTTTGATCCTAATTCTTATAACACACAGAGGAATATAGGACGTTTTCAACAGCAATGGTTTGGTGATATCTGATACTCCATATGGTCAATTAACTAGTTTGCTTTTAAACAAAAGTTAGCACACAGGTGAGCAAAAGGAAGGGTCCTGTGAGAATTTCATGGTCAACAAAATAAATCATGTTAAATGTTAAAACTGCTTTAAACAACTTTGGATAAGCTTGTAGTATCGAATTATTTTAAAGCTTCTTCAATGCTATACCAATTATAATACTATCTAAATCAACATGTTAGTAAAATTCTGAATAGTATCAGTTACTGAGAACCCTAAATTCACTCTATTGGTAAGATTTAATGCCAACTTGGTGCTTCAGAAAAAGCACCTGTTGGTTTGAAAATGTATAATTAAATTTGATGCGAGTAGTGTGTGACCAGAATCCAAAGAATAATGGTGTGTGAACCTTGCCCCAGGTCCTGGCTGTGCTTCCATGGACGAACAGGCACGGGGGCCTACCTGGCTGGAGACAGGATTTACCTTGTCTTTGAGGTCCTTCTCCTCCACACTCCGTACATCCTGGATCGTAGTAAGGATGACCGGGTCTAGCATCGGCTGCAGAACAAAAGTGCTGCACTTAATAAAGACTCCTGATGCTGCTCCAGAACTAGAGAGGAGACACTTCTTCATTCACATTTCACAAAGGAGAAAGTGCAACGCAAAGATCTCAATTCCAGTATCAGCTGCCATAGCTAGCTACTACCATCCTAAGTAGGCCCTCAAGGGACTCCATGCCCCAGCTCCTTCAATACCATGTGGGTGCAGTCCCTGTCACTGCTATCTTAGAAGAGTCCTTTTATTTTTTAAAATATGTTTTATTAAATTTTTTTTTGTTTTTGCCAATACAAGTTTGATGTTTCTTTTTTTCCCTTCAAATTTTTATTTAAATTCTAGTTAGTTAACATACAGTGCACTATTGGCTTCAGGAGTAGAATCCAGGGATTCTTTTTTGTTTTTTTTAGATTTTATTTATTTATAAACTTGAGGGAGTGAGAGAAAGTGAGCGCAAGCAGGGGAGTGGCAGAGGGAGCAGGAAATGCAGGCTCCCCACTGAGCAGGAAGCCTGACATGGAGCTCAATCCCAGGACCCCAGGATCATGACCGGAGCCAAAGGCAGACTCTTAACCCACTGAGCCACCCAGGCACCCCAGAATTCAGTGATTCTTATAAGGGTCTTTTTTTTTTTTTTTTTTTTTAAGGATTTTACTTATTTGTCAGAGAGAGAGAGAGCACAAGCAGGGGGAGGGGCAGGCAGAGGGAGAAGCAGGCTCCCTGCTGAGCAAGGAGCCTGATGTGGGACTCGATCCCAGGACCCTGGGATCATGACCTGAGCCGAAGGCGACACTTAACCGACTGAGCCACCCAGGCATCCCTCATAAGGGTCTTTTTAAGGAGCAACCAAAGACACATAAACTAAAACATGAAGCATGAGTAGGTATTATTTTTGTAATAAAGTAAATATTTTGCATTTGATTTTAACAAATTAATATAAGCACGGAGCACAAAAAATGTGCTGCAATATGCACTATTTTTGTGTGCTGATCTCTAGAGGAGACTCATACAACACAATGTTCCAGAATCATAGCAGTATCAAACAACTGACTCTAAATATTACATGAGAAGTAGGAAAATATTAGCTAGGTATAAATGCTCACTTCCATCTAGGTAAAATAATTTTTAAAACTTATCTGGTGACAAGAGAAGATAGACAATATTTGGCTGTCAAGGCCAAGAAGGAATTAGCAATGAATTAAAATGACATCAGACAATTATCCAAATAGAATCTCTTCCTTTCTACTCATGCCCATTGTACAGTGAGGACTGGGGGCTGTTAGGGTAAGAGGCAAGCACACCGTTCTCATCAGCAGCACCAGCCCTGCTTACTTCCCACTGTGGCTGAGACAGCATGATCACCATTTTACAGACAAGGAAGCCAAGGCACAGACGTTACATATGTCTTCCAAAGTCACAGAAGTAGCAAGTAGCAGAGACAATTGTTAGTTTATGTCAAGTAATAGGATGTGAATATGGTATGAGAATAAATTCATGATATGAATATATTCTTGAATAAATGTAAGGTTGGATAGATTGAAATAATTAAAGTTAAATATGCTATGGTTGGAAATTCAGTACTTTTTTATTCTTTTTTTAAACTCTATAAAATTCTAAAAATTCTATCAAACCTAGAATTTCTAAAGAATTTAATATTAATTAGTAGCTGGGATATTTATGCTAAATCTCTTTCCAACAGAGCAATGCATGGGTAAAGAGTGTTTAAAAATCCAATCCTGACTCTGATTATTAAAAAGCCAAGTATTAAATTATTAATAATTATATTAAATTATTAAAAAGTCAAATGATTTTGCCTCTGACATCTTATCTTAGTGTCTTAGTGTTTCAACTACAAAACTAATGATTGTCTGTTTAATAAGCTGAAAGAACACTAAATGTTTTTAAAGAACTTAATATCCAGAATGAAGAAATACATAAATAGCCATCTGATTTCATTTAAAGATCTTGGAGGATTTCTTTGACATTTAAAGAAAGCATGTAACGCTTAAAAATGGTAGAAATTTCCAGAACCTAATAAAACAAATCCTATCTCCCTTGTTAAAATGGCCCTAAGTAAATGAGATGTTTAACAAGAAGGAACAGTGCATACGAACACATTGCTCCCAAAGGACATGATGCTTTCAAAGCCATTTATAGTGACTTAAAAAAAAATCTCTGTGAAAGTTACAGGTTTCACAGACCTATTTACAAAGAAAATAAAAAATGAAGATATTTAAAAGTGACACTTCATTCAGTAAAACTTGTTAATTGAAATGGAAAGGAAACAAGAAAGTACAACAGGCCTTAAGCATTAGAAAATGGACACACCCAGCTTCAAGTATGCGATGACCTGTTGACTTATGATCTGCAGTGGCAGGAAATTAGACAAGATGTGCCATTAGGCTGCTATTCAGTAGTCACTTGGCTAGTAAGTAAGCCCAGTGGGTTGCTCAACACTGCTCTAATTTAATACATAATGGCACCGAATCCTTAAACAATCCTGTGAAGGGGGTTGGGATAAATGCCGCCTATTTTACAGATAAGGAAATAAAAATACATGTAATCGTATATAAATTATATTTGATAAAAGAATAAATTGAAAAGGTAAAGAATCTTCTTAAATATTAGAGGTCTCCTATACCTTAAATTATTGATTATTTTTTAGTTAGCTTCTGATAATATTTTTACTAGAAGAATAGCTAATTTGAAAAAAAGAAGTTACTCTGGATGAGGCACAATTCTGAACAACCTGATAAAAAGATAATGATGACTGCTGGTGTGTCTTAGGTCACCTTCCGAGTAAGTGTAAAGTGGCCTCATCTTACCTGAACCACCGAGGAATTGAGGTACTCTGCACACACCCCTAAGGGCTGCACCAATGCTGAGACTGCCTGAAAACAAGGACAGTGCAAGTTAGACATCAATGCGAGAGGGTTTTTTCCTTTCGGCATTTAACAAATCGCTTTTAATATATCAGAGACAATTTGAAATGTCTTGATCAAGTCATGAATGAATGACTAGACAAACCACTCTCCTGGATAGGAAGAACTGATATAAAGATGTCAATCCATTTAAACTGTTATAGAAATTTAATGTAATTTAGATCATAATATGCCAATAAAACTTTGGCGGACTGGATGAAAGATTTTTAAAGTTCGTATCACAGAATACTAAAAATTTTTATTTGAAAAAGGACAGAATAGTTGAAGAAATGTGTCTTCAACAAAAATCATCAAAAACTTCCATGAAGAAAATTATAAACCTTTACCAAAATACATAAAAGAAGGCCCAAATAAACAAGGAGATACCATGTTTTTGGATGGAAAGGACCAGTACTGCAATTTTCCACACACTGACTTATACATTTAACACAATTCCAAACATGATCTCAGTGGGATTTTCTGCAGGACAACCTGACGTGTTGACTATATTCAAAGAGCCAAACTATGAGAATGATCAAGAGAATCTGAGCGAGGAACAATGCTGGGCAGACTGGCGCCACCAGGGAAAACAGGGGAGCAATAGTATACAAATGGGCAAAGAATGAACAGACGAACGAATGACTCGAACAGAAGTCTGGGAACACACCTGTGGACATGTGGGGCTTTGACATGTGATAGAGACAACACATCAAAATAGTAGAGAAAACAGGGATTAGTCATTAGAGGATCTTATAACAATTAGTTATCCATTTGGAAGAAAATGAAACTGGATCTCTATCTTACGTAATATATAAAAAGAAATTCTAAATGAATTCAAGAACTAGGTATAAAAAATAAAACTGTAAAAGTATAAAATGAAAGGAGTATTTTTATAACTTTGAGATGGGAGAACATTCCCTAAGCAAGTTAGGAAACTCTTAAGCCATTAAAGAAAAAAATCTACATAAGACGTGGAAGCTTCTGTATAGCAAAAGACACGATCAACAAAAATAAAAAGAGAAGCAAAAGACTGGAAGAAAAAATTTACAAGTACATAAAGTAGACATGGCACTTGATATGCTGAACATAAAAAGAATTCCTGAAAGTTAGCAAGACAACTCCAAAGTAACCTAAATAACTAGGTCAATTTACAGAAGAAATGCAAATAGCCAATAATCACATGATGAAATGCTCAAATTCCCAGGAAACCAGAGTCTTACAAATTAAATAATAAAATGCTATTTTTGTCCATTATAATGAAAAAATTAAAGATGGAAAATATTCAGTACTAACACGAGAAATAGGAAAGGAGTTTATGGGAGTACAGACTGGTACAAGCTTTTTGGAAAGAGATTTAATACTATTGATTATAATTTAAGAATCTATATAGTCTTTAACCCAGAAATCCCGTTTTCTAAGAATCTGTCCTTCAGAAATGGTAGCATATGCACAAAGACAAATTTATATGGGAAACTCTCTGAAGAGCAAAAACTTAGAAATAATCCAATGCCCATTAAAAAATGACGGCATCAGGGTACAACAGGTGCAGGAACAGGTGAGAGCCATTAAAAACGATGATCGTGCTGACCTGGAAAGATGTCCATGATAGACTGTTAAATGAAAATATGCTACTGGGTATAGCTTGATTACAATTCAGTTTTAAAGAGAGAAAGAGAAAGAGGGAAAGATCATGCACAGGTATATTTTACATAAATTTAGGAAAAAGTCAGAAAGGCACTGCATTAAATGGGTAGCTATTACCTAGGAGGTGGGTATACGTGCATGGGGGTGGGGGACAGGCAACTTTCATTCCATACTTTGTACAGGTATTTTTCACTGATGAATTGTGAATGATGTTTTTTCCCAGTATTTTTCAAATTCAAAACCACGTAGCTATAAATGTAAATGTAAAATGAATGCATTTACTTGTACTCAGTGGCCTGAATTTATTCTAGGACATAATCACCTCCTTAACTGGTCAGAAGGCAGGCATTTATTTTGAAATTTTAATCATGCCTGTTGGCTATAATTAGAGTCTCAATCTTTGGGAATCTTTCTCCTATGCCTGAACTTTATCATCTCCTCAAATACAACCTAAACAACATAATTCTGTATCAACTGCAGCAACAACATGGTTGCTCTGAAAAATGGGGAAAATCCTGGAGGTATCTTTAACCTCAAGATATTTGATAATAACGAGGGTAAGCCCAGATTCCTATATATCCACCCTTAGCCAATTTCTTCCAAGTAGGCTAGAAACTTGGGATGCTCTGTATTTTTTTTTTTTTAAATAAATTAACTCTGCCAGAATTAGTGAGTGTTTTAACATTTAAAAAAAAGTGAAGCTAATCTTTGACATGGCCAATGACCTATACAGCCAGTTCTTGAGAAACAAGTAAACTGGATAAAACCCTATACCTGAATAAATTTTTTGTTTTAAAAGCTTTGTTTCTTAAATCACTACTCGTTATTTTCCCAGTCAAGTCACTTCTAACATGCTCGATCCATTGATCGGGGATCCAAATGACAGCCTAACAACCTACTTCATGTCAGGGAAGGTAGAAGACACTCCCTGGTCAGTGTCAGCAGAAGTATTTATGAACTGGCAGACACCTGATCTTTCAGGATGAACAGTGGCAAGAAAGGGTCAGTCCCTCTCCTCAGTGTTATTCCTGCCCAAACCCAAAGATGGACCAAGGGGGTCAGCTGATTAGCCACAGTTCCTCAGGGATAACTGCTGCTCACTCGGGCAACGGATTACCTTCTGTTCTGATCACATCACAGTAGCCAGCACTGGGCCTTATACATGGCAAGTACATATGAGTAGTTGACTGAATAATTAACTAGAAAACAGAACAAAGTGCTCTGAGTTACAAACAGGTCAGCACTCTGCGAAAGATTAAAGACTGAGTTATTTCCCCCTTACCACAAGGTTAAACTTTTTTTGAGAAAAATGAAGTCACATAAAAAGAGAAGGGTATTGCACCTGAGGGAAGAGTCTAAGCTACTGTTAGAGCTCTTTGTTATCTATGCATCGCTGTAATACCAAAAAGCTTACTAACAACCTTAAAATGAAACATTGTATTTGTGCCTGGCACTGGGAACTACACTGTGATGTGAACCATGACACTGTTATGTACACATGCACTTGCCACAGATGACACCTGTCCTTAAAAAGCAAGGTAATTTCACATAACCCTCACAAATGAAGAGACGAATACCAGAGGCAAAGGGAAATGAAGTAAAAAAGAACAAACACCCTCCACTGAAACTGGGTTACAATTAGAGGAGAATATTTCTTGGGTTATCAGAACCGCTGAAGCTGCTCCCACAGAGATATCTCACACGGTAACGTTTCCCTTACTGTGTCCAGACCATGTCCCTTTGGTTACATACCAGCCCAAATAAAGTGAACTCCCACTTTGGGCACATTTAGTGGTTTAACTTACCCCAAGTTCTATATCTTCTGAATGAAGCTTGGCTTGGATTGCTGCAAATCCACCTAATTCTCCAAACTGAGGGGGAAAAAAGGCACAAATTAGTTTTAAAATGCTGTACATCAATAATTTAAGCAAAAAACGAAGGCCACCATTCTACCCTATCAACATGCTCCATATAATACTGATCTTGAGAGAGTCATCCCCAAAGATCATTCTAATGTTCTGTGATACACTGCAGGAGATGTGCTGAGTCCTAAAGCTGACGTTCATCTGTATCAACCGCATGTATGAAAAAGAGGAAGAACTACGGAATCTACCTCCTTAGGAAACAAAATTCTTATTACTCTCTCTAGCTGTCATTTACTTAAAATACCAAACTCTAGGCAATCTCATTAGAAGAAGGAAAACATGACCGTATTAATGAAAGTTGTATACCTTATTTACCAAATCCACAACCCATCCATGAGGCTCCTGTGAGAAAAGAAAACAGAAACTGAGATGGCAAGATGAGAACTTCCCCATTAACCCTTGTATTTCTTTCAACCTCAGTCAAAAGTTAGAGAAAAAATATATGAAGATTTGAAAAATATTCCAAAGGGCTTTTCTACATGTTTCTCAACAGGAGTCTGGGCCATTACTGTATACAACTGGAGTTTGCACGTCTGTGCTTGGACGGCACTGCTCCAGTTGCGCATTCGTGCACTTCTGTGTCGCTGACAGCAGCTGTTCAAGCTCTCCAAGGTGCAGGATAACTTGAGTTAAATTCTCTAAGAAAATTACATTTTAGAAATTAAGAATTCCTAACCTCAGGAGTAGCAGATCCCGAATAAAGAGGTTAAGTTTCAGTCCCAGCTGTCCCACTAATTGGTGCCCTGGAGCACACACTTTCTTTTCCCTGCTTTCCCTCCTTGCTTTCCTTTTCGAAGCCTTCACCGCTGCGAGGGCTGGATACCACTGTGGGGGAGCAGTGACTATCAGGAGATGTGGTCCCTGCTTTCATGGAGCTCATACTGTAGCAGTGTCCACAAAAACAAGTAAACCAACACACACCTAACACAACTGAGTCTGGGCTCAAACCCACAGAAGGAAAAACCAGATGAGAAACTGAAGGAGCCTACTCTGCTCAGAGTGGCGGTCATGGAAACCCTCTCTGGAGAAGGGGTCTTCGAGCTGGATCCTACAGGATGAGAGTGATTTAGCCATTCAAGGAGTCCAGGCAGAGAGGCCGCAGTGGCAAAGGTCCCGTTTGGGCAAGGCTGTGAAGAGGAACTGGGACTCTTCCAGCTGGGACACAGTGGGCTGGGGAGAGTGGCACGGGTGGAGCTGTTCAGAGAGGCAAACCCAGATCACGCGGAAA